>NC_073691.1:36282416-36582416 GCF_029784155.1 Uranotaenia lowii | reverse complement strand
CTTAATTTGATATGAGTGTTTTTATTTACGAAAAAATGCGACCCCTCCTTCCTTCCAGCTTTTGCGGATGGGAAGGGAATAGGCGCACTTTAAACAAGTTTCTTTTTGCATAAACCGAGCACTTCCGATACCTACAAAAAAAAACAAATTGAAATTATTTCTTAAAATTAATTTTATTTTTGGAAGGTGTTGCAACGCACACCGGGTCAGCTAGTATATATATAAAAATGAATTTCTGTCTGTCTGTCTGTCTGTTCTCTATAGACTCGGAAACTACTGAACCGATTTACGTGTAACTTGGCAGGTGGGGGTATTGGAGGCCGTGGAAGGTTCCTATTATGGATTGAGACCCCTCCTTCTAACAGGAAGGAGGGAGGGGGTCTTTCATATAAAATTAATGAGTATTCATAACTCGAGAACTGATCAAGCAAATCAAACCAAACTTGGCATGGGAGGGTACTTGGGTACGAGGAATGTTTCTAAGAATATTTGGTACCCCTCCCTCCTTCCAGTGAGGAGATAGGAAGGAGAGAGGGGGCCTACTTTACAATTTTTTACATAACTTTAGATCTAATGAAGCTAATGGAACCAAATTTGGCATATGAGGGTAGGGGAATACGAGGAATGGTTCTATGATTATTTCAGACCCCTCCTTCCTTCCAGTGAAGATACAGGAAGGAAGGAGGGGGCTTTCATATCTTTTTAATTACATAACTTGAAAACTATTCGTACAAGTGAAACCAAGTTTGGCTTGGAAGTTTATTTGGGAACGATAAATAGTCCTTTGAATATTTGCTACTCTTTCCTCCTTCCAGTGAGGAGATAGAAAGGGGAGGGCTCCTTTACAATTTTCAGCATAATTGGATAGCTAATCAAGCAAATGGAACCAATTTCGGTGTGGGAAGGTATTTGCGTTCTTCAAGTTATGAAATTTTAAGGGAGGAGGGTGCTTCCATATAATTTTTACATCACTCGGGAACCTATCCAGCAAATGAAACAAAATTTGGTTTAAAAGGGTATTTAAGCACATGGAATACTTCTGTGAATATTTGGTACTACTGCCTCCTTCCAATTGCGTGATAGGGAGGAAAGAAGGGCCTCCTTTACAATTTTTCGCATAACTAGAGCAAATGGAAACAACTTTGGCATGGGAAATCATTTGGATACGTTAGAAAGGTTATTAGCTAATTTGACACTTCTTTTTCCTTTAATTGAGGTTACAGTTAGAGGAGACGGGAGCTCATATACGATTATGTTGCATAAACCAAGAACTTATTTATCAAATGCAACCAAATATGACATGGGAACAATCTAACAATCGAGCAAATGGATCAGAATGAATGACATGAGACTGTATTTGAATACACTAAATGTTTGATCTTGGTCCAGGTAGGGGATGATAGGCAGCAAGAGGGGCTTCGATACAAATTTTATGGCACAATTCGACAACTAATAAAGCAAACGAAACCAAATTTGGCATGGGAGGGTATTCGAATACAAGAAATGTTTTTTCGGTGGTTTAGCACCTCTATCTCCATTAAGTGGAACAATATAATGGGAAGAGGGTCACTCATAAATTTTTTTAAATATATTTTGATAACATAATCGAGAAAATGGAACCAAATTAGCATGGAAGCATACTTGAATACGGGTAATGTTTCTTCGATGGTTTGAGACCCCCTTCTCCTGCCAGAGGGGAGATATAAAGTGGGGAGAGGGTCACCCATTTTTTTAATAGCTCTCTCGAGAATGACGCCATATATGATATGGAATCGTATTTGTTTACAAGAAGTGTTTTTCTGATGTTATGAGACCCCATTCCTTCCATTTGGGTCCTTTCGAATAATCAACTCTCACTATTTGTATAATAATTCGAGAACGAAAAGGTAAAATGAGTGCCCCGTAATGTTATTTTGTTACAGAAAATTTTCCTAGGATAATTTGAGACGCTCTCTACAAATAAAGGGACAGCGAATAATATTCCATATATAAAAAAAATTGGCATAAGCTATAAACTTATGAAGCAAAGAAATCCAGAGTCATAAAAAGAATTAAAACATGGATTTGAAAAAAAATTAAGATTTCAAAAAAAAAAACTTTGCAAATTTATTTTGATAAAACAATTTAATGATATTGAAATTGAATTTAAAATTTTGGTCATGAAAAGTTAAATAACTAGGTACCACAAATTTCAACAATTTTTGGAAGGTGTAGCAAAGCACACCGGGTCAGCTAGTTTGTTGCTATATAATGAATCAATTGTGAAAAAAAGTGAACAGTTTGAAGGTTCTGTTGCGGAAAAAATGACAAGTTTGTTGTGCACGGCCATCGGTACACTTGATTTTCGAATGTTTCTATTGCCGCGCACGGAAAGTATTCTAGTATTTATCAGCAGTTAAACTTAGAGAACTTCTTTGGAATTTCGCAAAGGTTACATAAGATTCACAGGCAAGTATTCCGATCAATGTTTTCCTTCACATAACCGGCAGAAAAAAACAATTTTTGGAAACAGTGTCAGAAGAAACGATTATCTAATAAAAAAATTGCTACAAAGTGTTGGATATTTGAGGCTAGATAGCAATTCGGATCTGTTTAGTTTTAGTTCGGTAGTTTCCTCGTGGATTTTCAGACAGCTCGCCGAATTTGTGGTGATTTATCGAAAACATTGTTCCAATATATCTTCCGGCAAAATAATGCTTTGTAAAAATGGCGCCTCATACTAATTTTGCACTAGACGAGTTTCACAAAACAATGACGACAAATCGGTATTTGATGAGTGAATCTTGAAAATCCTTACCTGATATTATTCGCAATGAGCTTGAGAGCTATAAAAACAACATTTTACACTGTTTGGATACCTTATTCACTGTTTAAACCAAATTAAGAAGTGCGCGGCCATTGGTACACTTGTGAGCGGCGATTGGAACAAGCATCATAAGCGTGCGCGGTCATTGGTACACCAACACTTTTTACAAATTCGCGTTTTTTGTGACGTTAGAATGAAGTCTCTCACTTTTAAATTTTTCCCTTTAAGAACGTAAGTTTTACTACGTGTCAGTGCTTTTCGGAATCGCACAAAAACGATTTTTGTACGGCACAGAGAACATTCATCGAAGCTTAAATGCGCGGCCATTGGGTCCTTCACGGTATGTAACATTTTTATTCTTCGCTTGGTTTAAATACTCTGATTCATTTTTTCACAAAGGTCGTTAACATTAGTGATTTCAAACGACTTCCTTGTGGAACTTAGAAACGCATTTTTTCTACAATGTTGTTTACAAAATACGTGACAAATCATCAATGTTGTCACTTCCTCTTGTTGTAAAAAAACATTTTAAATCTCAACTTCACGTACCCAATGATGATTGAATCAAATGATATGTCACATACATTAAGAAACAAATCACACGTCCCCTTTTCTGATTATACCTACATGGTCATTAGCACGTTCTTCGGATTTCACAAACAAGAAAGACCCGGCAATCCGACCAAAGAAGATAATCCACTTTAGTTGGCACGGCAAACCCAAATGAGACCACTGGTTTGTCGAATAACCGATCTGAAGAGAGAGAGAGATGGAAACCAGGTGTCATTACCGGACAAAGAGAGTTAGTATTTATTTTATTGCCAGTAATTAGAGTCTGTCGCACTCTCGAATCCCAAACGCGCTTTGCCGTTCACATGTGATGGTTGGCTGCTGCCTTTGGCGTTGCACATTGTGCAGCAGCAACACATCGCAGCCAATCATGTCGTAGAGCAGAGGGACGATATCTATCAGAATGGAGGCAGACAGCCTCCAGGCTAGGGCTAGGCAGAAGTAGGTAACATTTCAGAGAATAATCAACCTGCAAAACAGATAAAGATAATTATAATAATTAAAGTTCGATTAACGCCGTAGGCGAGGTGGAATTTTATCCCAATCGTCCCGGTTGGCGGCATCCAATCAGCTACACCCAAAGCCGAGATTGCAAAATTTCATTGTCAGTCAGCGCTTATTATATGCCGAAAGTGCGCTGAAAAGTGCACTGCACCAAAGAAGATATGATTAGAAAAACACTACTGGCATAAAGACTCGAGCTCCCAACCATTACATTGATGCAAAACAAAAAGAACATTGTATGGGATTTTCATCCTACTGGAGAATTTATGCCAAAACAATAAAAAAAAATAAGTAAGAACCGAACCCAACGCAATATTCTTTTTTTGACTTGCTAGTCCGATAATTTAACCTGTGTACCAACTGAGTCAGTTAGCAAACAAAGGTTTATTGTCATAGTTCTTCTGCCACGCCCGATCACAAAAATACACACTGCCTTGGCCGTTGGGCGTTGTTTTTTCATCCTTCTGTGTCTTTGGTGGGAATGGAATGAGAATGGAATGGGAATTGAATGGGAATGGGAATGGGAAACGAGAAACTGTTTTCTATTGCCTATACGCACAGCTGCTTACTGTCGGATATTTTAGCCGGTGGTTATTTGCCGGGGGTTGCGGTGCGGTTGCACTTGGAGGACAATGCCAGCGATGAGAAAGCTTGTTTGTGCCGTTCCGACATAGAATCATATGCCGATAATTCCACCTCCATGGGAGGTCATTATTGGAGTAGAGGCTGAATTGTGGGTGTACATATACCAATCCAGGGTTGGTGCTCCTGGGCGCCACTTGCTCTATCATTTTGGCGTCCGATTTTTAGCGGGATCAAATGCAATGGGATGAGATGGTGAAAAGCCCGTTGATAGAAATTCCAGACTCTTTATTCAAAAAAAAAAATTAAAAATTAAAATTCTTAAGTTCATGAACAGCAATGTGTTGTCTGAAAATAATCTCTCATTTAGGATGCTGGTTTTCGAAATATGATCTTTGTGTTCAAGAACCGAAAAGATTTAAATGAAAGCCCTACACAATTGAACGAGAACAAACCCCGACCATTAACCAGTGAAGGACTAGGGGCAGATGGACGAGGGATGAACTGGAAATAGTCTGGATTTGATTGGATTCAGGATAAAAAAATCAATCGAGCATAAGTTCAATCGCAAAACTTACACTGTCATAAATGAAACCGATAACGTAATGTTTATCGAAAAAGTGGGTTGGATAGCAGATGCAGACTGTTGAGTATCAGATATGATAAAGAAAAAGCAAGGAAAGGTATTGAACCACAGATGAACAAAGAGACAAAAAACCCAACTTATGATAAATGAGTTTACCTACTACTAATTATGAGCTACCGAGTTTGGATTTTTTTTCAATGAAATCCGGGCATCCGGGCCGGACCTGATTTTTTCCCAAATTTGATATTGAAAATTCGGGAAAATTCGAATAAAAGCGGGCAATCTGACAACCTTAATTTAAATTCAGCTCCGCAATTGATAATTTATACTATCCCGTTATCATTCAACTTTTTTCTCGGCAACGAAGCAATTGCCCGAAAGATCTTGAAGTGGTTTTTGACCAGCTTGGATTTAAAACAATCATGTCGTCAATATTATTTCCAGATCATTTACACAATGGTGCTTAAAATTAAAAGTTTAAATGTATTTTCTGATTTGAGAGTCTCAGAGCCAAAGGGGTGTAAGTGACAAAATGGTTCATTTTGAGTTAATGATGCCAAGCGATTTTCCACATTTCAAACTATATTTGATGATTTTTTCGGATTTTTTGAATTTTTTTTACATATTCTCACATTCGGAAGAAAAATAAAAATTCTCGACAATTATATGAAAAATGGAAAACACAACGATTTAAAAGCGTGTGTTCTCGAAATAACCTTTTATGCATTTATACCCCTTTGACTCCAAGGGCGTCATTTCTCATCAAACTTGATAATTTCAATTGCAATTAAAGAATAATACACAAGATAACAGGTTTTTTTTGTTATATGTTGATTTTGAAAGATTTTGTCATTGTGAGTTTTGACATTTTGTTGGATTCTCGTAAAAATTAAAAAAATTACCATTAAATTTTCTGAGACTTAAAAAATTATGTTTTTTGAATAGTTTTCCCGTTTTTTTTGGTTTTAAGTTTCTCTAAGCGAATGCCACGCGCTCCTCAAACAGCTACAAAATTATAACAAAATATCTTTTTAATCATTTAGCATTAAAAAATTAAAAAAATAACTACTATGTGAGGTTTTATGAAAATTTTAGAAATTTACGCCTTAATTTAATTGATAAAAATATAACTTTATCCGATATCACAAAAGGACTTTTCAAAGTTCTTGATACTAAAATTTTTAATTTATCTAAAATTCTAATTTAAAAAAAAAATCAATTAATCAAACCTCATCTCGGTATGAAATTTCTAAAAATTTTCATCGACTTCCTGGATTTTCAAAGATTTGAAAAAATCAAAAAGAAAACTAATGTACATTTTTTCTGAAGGCTAAATTACTCGTAGTCATCGAGAGAATCGACCTTGATTTAAAACGTTTATTTTTGAAACCTTTGTTACGTTTTACAGTATTTTTTCTTAAAAGGGGCACACATTTATTTAGTTTAGTCTAGAATCTCAAAATCGAGAGTTGAAAAAATGTAATTTTAAGCATATTTGATTCAGCATTCCCAAATCAGTCAAAATCAGTTCATTAATTTTATTTCCTCGAGAACATGTAAATTTCTTTAAACCTTGATGCTTCATTTCATATTTTTTTAATTTCCACAAGGCAACTTAATTCACATGTTCGGAGATGCAAAGAAAACAAGAACTAATTTAAATAGTTTTGGGGCACTGATTTAAAAAAATAATTTTCTTAAAATTTGTTCTTGATTCTTAGATATTTTTTGAAAAAAAGTAAAAATGTTTTTATACAAATTTGAGCACTTTTTTGGTAAAACTGTAGAACATCTCAATTAATTTGAAAATTAATTTTTTTACTTAAGAATCAACTTTTCCAAAAACCGTGATAAATTTTCTTCTGAGATAATAGTTATTGATTTGACTAATCTCAATATTTAATATCAAATACTTCAAGGCTTTCTTTAATAATAAATAATATTAAAAAGGTGTAACTTTATGTATTCAAATTTCAAAAAAAAATTGTAAAATTTATACTTTGAAAGTGATCTCTGAAACAAAATTAACTCGACGTGGTCTGAATACTTGATTGAGTGAAGGATAACAAATTGATTTATAATCAGCTTCCAGTTTTCATGCAGGTTTATTAGTTTATCAGTTATCGAAGATCGATTTTACCCAACGCCGGATTAATGGGGGAGGGCAATTGAGGCGAATACTTCGGGCCCCCTGATCCAAGGGACCCCCGGAGGAGATTAAAAATCAAAAGTTCTGCTATTAACATTCATAAAAACTACCAAACTGTATGAAAGTTAAAAATTTCATAAAATCACAAACACGGAGGAGGTGCCATCCAAAATAAAAATGAATTCAGGCGCATGTGACAAACTTTTTATTGAAAATTACATATATTTTCAATAAAAATGTTCTTAAAATGTCTCCATTACTTACTATAGAAAAACAAACAAATTTTCATAATGTTTTTTTCTGTTTGATTTGGCAAATAAAGTGATCCGAAAATTGTTTTCTCAAATTTCTTATTAAATATCCTGGCAAACCCAGTTAAAACCGAGAAATCTGGCAAGCTTACCTTAGAGCCAAAAAGCTATAAGCTGTTTTCGAGGAAACTCACTTTTATTTATTTTTTTCCACTACTATAAGACAAATTCCAAATTTAAAAAGCTTCAATTTGTGCAATGAATCTGCAATTTATCAATGATGTTAATTTTTTTTAAATTCAAGTACTAATCTTGAACCAGCTATTTTAAAAATCTAATATCAAATTAAAAAATATTGTCTTTTTTTTTTAATTTTCAAACTACAACATGCCAACATGCGATATCCTGTTTTTTTTTCTCAGAGACACAATTACTGATTTGATTGAATATTGCATTTCTCATAATTTTTGTTAAAGCTTGAGCCTTTTCTTATAAAGAAACGACAAACATTTCTTTTTATTCAAATTATCCATTCATTTCCTAAAGTGAGCTCTGATTTTTGTTTTCAAAATTATAGACTGATTTTTAATTCTTATATTGATGACTCAACCTTGCTCTGGCGCTGGATTTTTATTTCAAATTCCTTTTTGTTGAGCTCTGTTTTATTTCTATTTTATTTTTAAACCTTTAATTGAATTCTAATATTCTTATGTTGATTTCAAGAAATAAAAAAGTCTTTATTATTCTTTAAGTTGTGTAGACTTTTAAAACTGTATAGGTTTAATTTCGAATTTCCATCATTCCTTCGATTGTTATTCTTATTCTGGTAAAGAAAATTGATAGAATAAATGATAATTTATGGTGTTATTTAAGATTTTGAATCTGATTTATAAAAATTTTTTAAATCGTTTTCGGAGTTTTAAATGAGATTCTCTTATTTAAATTTTGGATTTAAATGCAGAAGCTCTTTATTTTTTTTTTTTTAATCTGCACCATTATTCGAGACTTCAATTAGATTTGATTTTTTTAACGTTCACAAGTATATTTCTGAAGAAGAATTTAAATTTTTATTTTGACTTCGACTTTTTAACTGAAACATTATTTTGAGAAAAATATTTAGTCAGGATTGATCTCTCGAGTTTGAATAAACGATAAAAAATTTTATTTTGCATTTCGTCATGCAAAAATAAAGCTTGTTTAAAGAATAAATAAACCAGATTTTTTTTTCTACAAACTGCAACAGATATATCTATTATTAAAATAAAATAAATGAGGCCCCCCTAAAAAAAAGCCCCGGGCCCCCGACGGCTTAATCCGGCCCAACATCAACAAAACAATATCAACAAAACTACCTTTGATAAGCAAAATCAGAAAAAATTCTTAATGCAAGAAGACAAAATCTTCCAAAATCAGTTTTTGAATCTCAGGTACAAATATGCTGTTCTCTTCTGTCATTTCTTTAAAATCAATTTGAAAAATTGGAAATGATGTGATATTTAGGGAATTATACAATCACTTGATTCATAAATTCTTTTAAGCAAATTTGTTATTATTAGAAACTAAAGGTTAGAATTTTATTTAATTCATTTCAAATTTAAAAAAAAGTTTAAATCTAGAATGAGAGCTTTAAATTCAATAGCCAATCAATGAAATATGAATCGCAAAAGCTCCTGAGTTCAGAATCATATTTAATTATTTTAATTCAAACTTTAGAAATTTAGGCTTTAGAAACAAAATTCTTTGATGGCAATCCACGAAGGAAACAATCCACGGTGATTCGGAAACATCATGAATTTTTTCTCAATTCTGCAAAAAGTTACACTATATTTCCGAATCACTATTCAAAAAAGAATAACAGAATAATAAAAATAACAATAGAATTTTAGAATCATAGCTATTCTAAGGCCCAAAGCTGAAAACAAATCTTTGCTTTACGAATGCAATTTTTTTGAACATTAAAACATAGATTTTTCCTGGATTTGCCAGATATTCTTCAGTTTCTAAGTTGAAAAGTTTTAATGAAACTCGTATTTTACTTGTTTTATTAAATTATCCAATTTTTCCGGCCCAGATATGTGCAGAAAATATTCTAAAAAGCTTAGTTTGAGTGCACGAATGCTTAAATCTGTGAAACCATGCCCTGAAGCTTTCTTACTGAAAGATTTTTCGTATATTTTTCTAAAAAATGTGGTTTTCAATCAACCGAGAGATTGTGGAATACAAATTCTTAAAATCAGAACATTTCATCAAATTTCATTCAAAACATGAAGAGTTGTGTAGCGTGGTTAACTCCAAACCGACCGTTTCTCAACAAAACCCCTTTTGGCTCCGAAGATATCATTTCATTGTTTATAAGTTGGTGCCCTTTGAGTATATGAAAAAGAGTTGATATTTAATTTTGATAAAATTGAATGATTTGTTTTCAAAAAATTTAATTGTTAGAAATTATTTCAAAGTTCACTTAAAATTAATAAGATTTCAAACTGGCTAAAACTAATTTAAAAAAAATCCACTTTTTTTGTTTACTTTTTTAATTTTGAAAAAAACCTTTTCAATCGTCTTAAAAGAGGCGAAGACAAATTATCGAAAACTGTTTGGAAAAGCATGGCATATGAACATTTTCTTGTCAAAAATATAAAAAACGATTTTCCGCGACTCAAACACACATCTTCATCATTCGTTCGAAAAAAAAAGACATTCAATACATCGACTCTAGAAGGGATGGGATACGAAAACCGGGGAAAAACCTCGATTGGAAAATCATTTTTCCATTTATCAACCCCGTGTATGGTGGTTGATTTCTTTTTTCTGGAAAGAATTTTCTCACCTCCTCTACTACGCCCGGTCTGGTAGTAAAATTTACGGAATGTAATTTTTCAAGCTCCAAGCGAAACGCTTCATCCAAAAACGAATAAAAAAACAAACCTTCCATCAACCGCGATACGAATATGCGTGGAGTTGATTGGAAATCATGCTGCCATCATTCTTCGGGAGCATGACTGGGAAAGACGGGATAAATCTATTGGTGCATCAACAACATCCCAACTTGAGCACCGAATTTCCCAAGGATGTCGGCGAAAGGTAAGTAAACGAAGATGTTAGAAATGAGAAGAAAAATATTTACGGAATGTGTGCCAAATCTGCGGCGCTGCATCTGTTCTCAGTTGAGAGATTTTCACACACGATTCTATCGAGGGAAGAAATTTTTCAGAGGTGTTATTAGAAATCACTAAAAAAATGACGGTTTTTTTTAAATAAAACAGATTTTTTTGATATTCCAATGGTTAAACCAAACCTCAATCTTTTCATAGCTTAATTAAAATTATCATTTTGATCTTCAGTGGACCCTAGGAACATCCCTAGGGAATGCGAAAAGCACAAGCCCGGAAAAAGTCATTCGCCGACAAACTTTATGAGGTGTGATAGCAAATAAAATTGTTTTCTCACTTCTTGAACGAAATTTTCCAGGCAACATTTATTTTGCTCCCATTCTACTTCTTTTTCTACTTCATCCTTTAGATACTGACGTTCATACATTCTGAGAGCTGATTCGGCCCATAAAAAATGGTACCAGATAAACCGAGAAAAATCGCGATTCAATGCTCGATTGAGACTGTCTCTGAGGATGACTTTTTTTTCCGCCTCATAAGTGAACATTGATTGGTAACTGAAGGAAATGTGAAATTTGATTTTCTACTATTTTAATAATTTTCAAGATGAGTATATTACTGACAAGCAATTCCACAAAGTTCAAATGCAGCCGAAAATGTCCATCTATCTTCAAGACTCATTTGACCTACAATCTGCAGCAGGAAAATTTAAATTTAGCAAATTGGAAGCCTTGATATGTTTCAATTTTGAATCCCCGAATGCAACCGAACCGCACAAAATTCGGTCAAGAACATGTGCTACATACACTTCCAAAACAAATATCCCTTAAATCTCCCCTAAAACTCCTAATTGTTCAAATGTTTGCCAATATTCCCCAGAACATCCCCCCATCCCAGAAGATATGCATTGCACAGTTTATTAGTCTGTCTGTGAACACATACTTGAGAGCTAAAAGCTGAGCTGACAGCACAAGTTCGCCGAAGTAACACTAAATCTTATCGCAGTTCGTTTGCGATTTTCCCAAATTGTGCTGCTTGCCACTGCTGCTCATTCCAGAGTGAGTATAGTTCTGTCTGTACGTCTGTTTCAATGAATTTATGTGTATGAATGAATGTTTGAACGAGCATGGGTGGTTCGATATATTTATGTATGCATTGGTCGGTCACAGATTGTTGGTTCAATCCGGGATACACTTCTTATGGGATTTCTGTCCAAATGAAACATTTGGATATCACCAGTGCTCGGAGCCTCAAACTGCTAATCCAGTTCGGAAGATTACAAAATGCAGAAGTATATTGTTGCGAAGATGGCTCAGATTTAGAGTGGCTGCTCACCAAGTTGAAAATTGTTTGGTTCACTCAATTCGCTCATCTTTTGTTTTGGTGAAAATATTCTTATAATCATCATATTCAAAATACCTTTTTTGATGAAATCTTGGATTTTTTAATTCATAGGGTAAGAGACTTCTTTGAGTTACATGGAAACATATAATTTTTTCCACTAAAAAACTAAAACAAAAATACTTTTTAGATTCATCAACCTTTGATTTAAAGGGGAATAAGTGCGAAAAAAATAAAACCTTTGAGTTAGATATACACTACTATTCTCATAATATAAAACTTTATGGTGAATGTTGAAATTGAGGATCCCTGATGAAGGTGTTATACGACACCGAAAAGTAGGATCAAAATAAAAAGTTAGTAAACTTTTATATGCTAGTTTAATGGCTTTGCGGTGAACGTTATGATTAAAAATTCTTGATAGAAGAATAAAGAATTGGAAAGAAATGACGGATAGATAAAGCGGACACTTAGAAGAAGAAAATTTACAGGTGTTGAAATTGAGCCAAGAGCATATTTTTATAGAAAGTTTCAAAGGTACGTTCTAGACCCTTTGTCCCACATCAATTAAATGGCTGAAAGAAGCTTGAACTGGCTTAGCTATAAAAAAGTTTCACCAGAGCCATGCGTTTAAGACTTTTTGTCCGATTGGGAAGCACGTGCTTCACCAATCCATCGCACAGTAAGGATTTTTGATGGGAAAAAGGTACCTATTTCATTTATAACCGCCCAGCACATGGAAAATTCTTGTAAAAAATCATTCTTAACGTAAAAAAATGCGAGGAGTCGAATGAACCACACCGCTTTTCGATGAAATCTCTTTGAAAGCCTCATTTTTCCCGATTTCCCCTACGTTTTTTCAAGTGTACCGGTATAATTCTAGTTGTAGCAATCCACATCGCTAAAAAACAATCTAACCAAATATGCCAATTCATGTGAAAATGTTTTTTGAATTGATTGGTGTAGACAAAGTTATCATATATTGACTCAAAAGGCTCATTTTGCTCATTTTCCCCTAAAATTTAAAAAAAAAAGTTGAATAAATAAAGTAAAACAGAATTAAATGCAGCTGTGATTCTCCTAGAATGATCTTTCTTTGTAGATCTATTCTTTATCAATCTTGTGGTATCTTTTTTTCAAAATTCAGACGATTATAATAGCCTCTTTTGCCCCATCTTCCCCTAAATTTATAAAAAAAAAATATTTTATTCTATGTAACAATCGAGAACATTGCAAAAAAAAGCACAAATAATGTTTTTAAGTGTAAAATGTGCCGATAAATCGAGTGGTGCACACCGCTTAGTGCTCAGTTAGCGAGAAAAGCCTCAAATGCCCTGATTTCCCCTAAATTTTTGCAATATTATCGAAAAAATGAATGTAACAAACGGGCATGCAATAGAACAAGTAAAAAAAGTGATTGAATCTGGTGCCTTATTACCTGATGAATCAAATGATGTACACCGCTTAGTGATCAGCCAACGATAAAGGCACCAATGGCCCCGAATTCCCCTAAAATATTCGATATTTTCAAAGAAATCTATGTAACAAACGAGCATGTAATAAAAAAAGTAAAAAAATAATTTAATCTGGTGCCTTACTATCTGTTGAGTTAGATGATAGACACCGCTTAGCGATCAGCCAAGGAGAAAACCCTCAATTGCCCCGATTTCCCCTAAATTTATGCGATATTATCAAGAAAACTTATGTACCAAACGAGCACGTGATAAATCAAGTTGAAAAATTATTAGATCTGGTGCTTAATTTTTTGCTGGATCAAATGATGCACACCGCTTAGCGAATGTTTATCGATAGAAGCCTCAATCACCCCGATTTCCCCTAATTTTTTGCAATATTATCGAAAAAATCTATGTAACAAACGAGTAGGCTATAAACTAAGTTAAAAAATGATCGAATATGATGCCTTACTACCTGATGAATCAAATGATGTACACCGCTTAGTGATCAGTCAACGAGAAAGGCCCCAATCGCACCGATTTCCCCTAAAATATTCGAAATTTTCAAATAAATCTATGCAACAAACGAGCATGTAATAAAATAAGTTAAAAAATGAATGAATCTGGTGCCTTACTATCTGCTGAATAAAATGATGGACACCGCTTAGCGATCAGCCCAACAAGAAAACCTCAATTTCCCCAATTTCCCCTAAGTTTATGCGATATTATCAAAAAAAAATTATGTACCAAACGATCATGTGATAAATCAAGTTGAAAAAATATTAGATCTGGTACTTAATTTTCTACTAGCTCGAATGATGTACACCGCTTAGCGATTGTTTATCGATAAAAGCCTCTATCACCCCGATTTCCCCTAATTTGATGCAATATTATCAAAAAATCACTAAGCGGTGTACATCATTTGATTCATCAGGTGATAAGGCACCAGATTCGATCATTTTTTAACTTGGTTTATAGCATACTCATTTGTTACATAGATTTTTTCGATAATATTGCAAAAATTTAGCGGAAATCGGGGTGATTGAGGCTTACATCGATAAACATTCGCTAAGCGGTGTGCGTCATTTGATCCAGCAAAAAATTAAGCACCAGATCTAATAATTATTCAACTTGATTTATCACGTGCTCGTTTGGTACATAAGTTTTTTTGATAATATCGCATAAATTTAGGGGAAATCGGGGCAATTGAGGTTTTTCTCCTTGGCTGATCGCTAAGCGGTGTCTATCATTTAATTCAACAGATAGTAAGGCACCAGATTCAATTATTTTTTTACTTTTTTTTATTACATGCTCGTTTGTTACATAGATTTCTTTGAAAATATCGAATATTTTAGGGGAATTCGGTGCCATTGGGGCCTTTATCGTTGGCTGATCACTAAGCGGTGTACATCATTTGATTCATCAGGTAATAAGGCACCAGATTCAATCACTTTTTTTACTTGTTCTATTGCATGCCCGTTTGTTACATTCATTTTTTCGATAATATTGCAAAAATTTAGGGGAAATCAGGGCAATTGAGGCTTTTCTCGCTAACTGAGCACTAAGCGGTGTGCACCACTCGATTTATCGGCACATTTTACACTTAAAAACATTATTTGTGCTTTTTTTTTTGCAACGTTCTCGATAGTTTCATCGAATTAAATAATTTTTTTATAAATTTAGGGGAAGATGGGGCAAAAGAGGCTATTATAATCGTCTGAATTTTAAAAAAAAAGATACCACTAGATTGATAAAGAATAAATCTACAAAAAAAGATCATTCTAGGAGGTTCACAGCTGCATTTAATTTTGTTTTACTTCATTTAATCAACTTTTTTTTATAATTTTAGGGGAAATTGAGCAAAATGAGCCTTTTGAGTCAATATATGATAACTTTGTCTACACCAATCGATTCAGGAAACATTTTTACATAAATTGGCATATTTGATTAGATTGTTCTTAGCGATGTGGATTGCTACAACTAGAATTATACCGGTACACTTGAAAAATGTAGGGAAAATCGGGCAAAATGAGGCTTTTAAAGAGATTTAATCGAAAAGCGGTGTGGTTCATTCGATTCCTCGCATTTTTTACATAAGAAATGATGAATTTTTCGAGCAAGATCGAATGGACTGAATTGGGTACCTTTTTTGGCACGAAAATCCCCACTATGCATCGGGTTGGAAGTATGGGTGAACGTAGGGGAAAGGTTTCCTAAATGGGCCTATCGGGTTAAATGCGCATACGGCCGTTTGACGAAATGGCTGACAAGACAACCTATCTAATGAATGCATTTTGAAGGTAATACGCTTTTAACAAAAGGCAAGAAAAAATTTTATGAATAAACCAACTCAAAAAAATTAAAAAATTCATACAAGGTTTCGATAACTTTTGATGTAATATTTTGCCTTCAAAAATTATACGTAAAGAAGCTCAAAACAAAAAGTTGGGTGGTTTTTGTTTCCTATTCACATGAACCTTAAAAGTTGAACAAATTTTAGCTTTTATGATGGTTTCTTAATGATGGGAAAGTGGAATAAGAGAGTGTTTTTGTATGCCCCCAACATGTTTGTAAAATGCCGCTACCCTTAAATAATAGGTTTAATAGAATAAATATATGGTATTTATCATTAAAACTTCAAATCCAAGCTCTAATTAACATCTTAAGATCAAATTGAAGATCCCAAAACAGATTTGATAATATTTATCTTAGGAATGAAATTCCTCCATATGATGGCAACCCTAAATTTTGTTTATTCGATAAAGTTATAAAAGACATAGTTTTTTATAAAATTTCAGCTTTGTCGTATACAAATTATCAGTTTCTAGCATTTCCAATGAAATTATACGGAAGTATTGAGAAAAAACATAAATTTTACCTAAAACATAAATAGGCGCATTTAGCCCGCACGGTTTGAGGTTCGGCTATTTTGACAACAGTTATAATAAAATCAATTTCTCAAAAAACGAGGGAGAATTCAAGAAAAAAATTACTCCAATGTTTAGAAAACAGATGTCTGCTCATATTCATATAGTTTTTATACACATATTCGATGTAATATTTGATTAAATCAGTATTCTGCTTAATAGGCGCATATAGCCCGCTCCTCCCCTAATTGCGGCTCTCGCTATTGAAGGGTATACGGTCAAAATTTGGTCAAGGGCCACGCGTGTAAATCGGTGAAATCGTTTATTTAAAAAATCAAATTAAACTTCTTTTTCAAGTTTAATTAGTATAAAATTCAGGAAAAATATTCTGTAAGGCTTCCGCTTTTAAAATTCGAATTGCCGGGCCTTACGCTTAACCCCTGTCATCATATTTTGTACAGCCACCTTGTCCACCTTCTTCGCCGCAGAAAGCCAGTTTGCCTTGAACTGCTGCTCGTCCTTAGCAGTTCTTTTGGTCTTCTTCAGGTTCTGCTTGACAATAGCCCAGTATTTCTCAATTGGGGAGAGCTCTGGCGTGTTGGGAGGGTTCTTGTCCTTGGGAATCACCTGCACGTTGCTGGCGGCGTACCACTCCATGACCTTTTTACCGTAATGACAAGATGCCGAATCCGGCCAAAACAGTACGGAACAACCGTGTTTCTTCAGAAAAGGCAGCAGACATTTATTCAAACACTCTTTCACGTAATTTTTTTGGTTGACAGTCCCGGAAGCTATGAAAATGCTGCTTTTCAAGCCACAGGTACAAATGGCTTGTCAAACCAGATATTTCTTCGCGAATTTGACAGTTTCATGTGCTTGAAAATATCTGATACCTTTCCCGTTCCTTTTGCCGTATAAAACTCCTGTCCCGGAAGCTGCTTGTAGTCGGCTTTGACGTAGGTTTCGTCGTCCTTTACCACGCAGTCAAACTTCGTCAGCATCGTCGTGTACAGCCTCCGGGATCGTGCTTCGGCCGTCGTATTCTGTTTATCATCGCGATTTGGAGTCACTACCTTCTTGTAAGTCGATAGTCAGGCTCGGATTTACACGGACGATACACCCTGCTAATTTGCGGCATCTCAGAAAGAGAGGTTAGGGTTTCGCTTGAAACTACCGGCAACTCTCTTTGTCGTCTCAGCGGCTTCCGGTTTTCAATTTCCCCCCGATCCAGACTTCCTGGCTGTCGACAAACGTTCCCCAAACACTTTAATTACATTTGTTACGGTTGATTTGGCAACTTTTAGCGATTTTGCCAGCTTTGCGTGCGAGTAGCTCGGATTTTCGCGATGCGCGAGCAAAATTTTGATACGCTGCTCTTCTTCCTCGGACGGCATTTTGACAACTGAAGAGTGAATTCCAAAATCAAAATAAGAGCAACATTCTACACACACATGCATGCTTGGCATCGCTCCTCAGATTTGCCCGTTCAGAGTAAGAGCGTGTATTTTTTTCGCTGTGCTCTCCCAAACGGAGAATCTTTAAAAAAATGCTCCGTTACCTCCAGAGCGACCAAGCGTCCACCCAAGTGTGGGCAAGAGAAGCAAGCAAACTGATGAAGTGCGTCCCGGTGCAGATAAATTCGTTCGCACTCGGGCGATAGAGAAGCTTTACAGAAAACTCGGTTTGCCTTCATCGGTTGCGTCTGGATCGATGTTTGGAAGTGCGTCAGAATTTACAATGCAGAACATAAATCTAACGGAACTTAATTAATAACGCCAAAGGTAGTTAAGATAGAATGCTGGTGTTTTCGACAACATTGTTCTGTATAATAAAGCGCATATTTTTATATGAAATATAAAGTTTAGAAGTCCACCAATAGCGAGATATAAATCATAACTTTCTTGTTTAGCATATTAGAGCTTAAGTTTCTTCTACAAAGTTATTTATCTCAACAAAATACACAACTTTGCTTAACATATCAAAGTTCTACAATCTTAACCCAAGAAGATACGGTTGAATAAAAAAAAAAAATACTTGAAAAATGCACTACAAAAAGTTATTGTTATTATCGCGCTATTTTTAAATCTCTCGCCTTTAAATTTTATATCAAAATATGCAAATTAACAACTTTGCCCAAAACACCTATCTTTTCATTCCTAAGCGAGTTCCTCTAGATTGATGTTTTGCACCAGGACAAATGATTAGCTACGATAGCTTTCTTCGGTCGAAAAATATCAAAAGCGTAGCGGTTAAGGAAGATAAATCCTAAATTTTATTATTTGTGAAAGTTTTGAAGTTTTATTACTTAAATTTGTCCCAGATTCTTGCGTAATGTTCACGGTTTGTTTAAAAGGCAAAGATTTTTGGATAATTTGAGTAAATGTTACTTTTCGAATTGCTGCTTTTGTAAATTAATGCTTCCCACGTACGATATCAAGAGCACATAAACCTAAGTAAACAGCAATTTGCGGATGCCCGGATATTGTGAAAAAACTACTTGGATTTTGCCCAGTTTCATCCACATTATTTGGAAAATGAAACAAGAAAATCGAATTCAGTTTAAAATTGTTTGTCAAAAATTGGATTTGTGAAAGTTTTTTTCATCAAACATCAAACCAAAACTTTACTTTGTATGCTTTAAACATAAATTTGACACTGCTGATGTGTTGCGACAAAAAAAATATAAGTCGTTTTTCTTCACTAGATGAATGTCTGGAATTTCCTCAGATTTGGCCGGATATTGCTTGGTTTATGGAATGGAGTATTTCAGATTATTTGCCCGGTTTTCACCATGTTTTTCAAATAATTTGCCAGGAAGGCCCGGCCCGGCTACGTACAAAAATAGTTCATACATAAACCTACATTGGACCTCTTCAACTGATGCACTGTTCCGCACTGCATAACGGCTTTTTTGAAGAAAACATTTCTGCATTGAAATCTTTCTAGTTTGATACACTGAGCGGCACAGCAGCGTCGCTAGAGCACAATTTTCTTGCCAGCTCCTTCTCTTTTCTTTAGAGCGAGCGACGTCCACCCGACCGTCAGAGCAACCGCAATCGGGCGCACTCGGCAAAAAGATAAGTGAACGTTGATCGGCTGAGCAGTGCACTCGGAAACCGAAATGATAAAAGTGTAATTCGTTCTCTGCTCTGTTCTGTTTGCGAGGTGTTGGACAAGCATGCACACATGCCTTTAAAATGAGGGGTGTTCAGGTTTTTTAAATGCAAATTTGAAAGAAATACGTCAAGTTGATATTGACCAAATTTTGACCGTATCACCCTTTATCTCATGCACAATGGGGAAAAAGTGTATCAGCCGCGAGTAAATTCAATGTTCTCCCTCCTACATGGATCGAAGTATTGAAAGTATATTTTCCTTCAATAAAAATGTCCAGAGAATTGATTGGACAAAGTTTCAGAAGCTGCACGATCTTACGAACGGAAATATAGTGCCATTTTAACCACTAAATTTCCTATATTTTGTAAACATTTCAGAAAAACACTTATTAAGACTAGAAAATTTCGAGCAAAAACAAACCAATCTTGTCTGATTTTTTCAGAGAAATTGAATGAGAACAGTTTGTAACACACTTTGAAAATTGGAGCAATGGCTGATTTTATCCTCGATTCTTCTATATATTCCTATTAATCATTGTAAAAGTGAGTTCGGACTCGAAAATTTTGAACCAAATGTGACCTTTCTTATGTGATTTTTTTCTTTGAAATCAAATGGAGACTATTTGATCCACCTCATGCATAAAAAAATGGAATTATGGCTGTATGACTCTTAATTCCCCTACATTTTTAATATAGTTCCGAAAAATCATGTTCGAACTTGAATATTTTGAACCAAATGTGACCATTCTTATATGATTTTTTTTCTAGAAATCGAATTAAGGCTATTTGCGCTTTTGCACGCATCAGAATATGGAATTATAGCTGTTTTTACCCTCAATTTCCCTATTCGTCTATTTTCAAGTCCAAGCATGCGGTTTTTTAATCTTATTGAAAAATTATTTAAAAAACATGCATTTTCGGAATTCATAAATTTGAACCAAGTGAGAATTATCTTAAGTGATTTTTTTCCGAGGAATCGAACGAAGGCTATTTGAACCACCACAAGCATTGTAAAATTTAGTAATGGCTGTTTTTACTTTGAATTCTTCTACATTTTTCAAATAGTTCAACCAAAACTCCATTTTCCGAAGCGTGAAGTTAGTGGCCTTCATTCGATTTCTCGAAAAAACCCACGCAAGTTAAGTCTCATTTCGTTTCAAAAGTTCAAGTACGAAAATGCAATTTTCTGAAATATTTTAAAAATGTGGGAGAATTGAGGGCAAAACAGCCATTATTCCGATTGCTCAAATAGCCATCATTTGATTCCTCAGATGAAGTCACATAACATAAGTCTCATTTGGTTTTAATTTTTCAAGTCCGAATATGCTTTCCTGCAATATTTCCAAACAAACTAAGGGGAATTGGGGGAAAATTATCCAATGCCTGCGATGGCTCAAATAGCCTTCATTCAATTTCTCAGACAAAAACATTCTAGATAAGTCTCATTTGCTCTAAAATTTTCCAGTCCAAACAAGCTTTTTAAAACTTTATAAAAAATTATTGGGAAAATGAGGATAAAATGGCCATAGCTGCATTGTCCGATACGTGTGGTTGCTCATATAGCCCAAATTTGATTTCTCCAAAACAAAATCAAGGGAAAGGTAGATGGGGATGGTCATACAATTTTTGTTGAATGTCTCGAGAAATTATAAAGTAAAAGGATTTAAATTTGTTAGGTGAGCGTCTTATTTGGGTACAAGAAATGTTTTCATGATTATTTAGTGCGGAGATAGGACTGAAAATAGGAACTCCTTCAAATTGTTTCTTGCATACCGTCAAACGGGTATGCAACAGCGGGGTTAGATGCAACATTCATCTGAATCACACATGAATCAATTTTTATTTTAATGTATTGTAATTAAGTTATCTTTCAATGGTAACAAAATGATTATGACATAATTTCTCGCATATTAAGCTAGTATTTTATTTTTATATAAAATTAAAAGAATCGAGCAATAAATGTACAAATTTTAACATTTTTTGATGCCGTTAAAAACTTTACCCATTATTACGAATTGGCTTGATAATATTACCAACAAACTTTGACTGGTTTCCTCATATTAATCCAACACTGTTGGTGTAAAAATATTTTTCGAACAATCATTCAATTCTTTAAAATAAATATTTTTATAAATCAGTTAGGTGTCCGGGCTAAAATGCAACAAAATGCAAATCAAAGAAACACTCTATAATTCTCGTTTCCATGTGCTAGAATATGAATGTTTTGCATTACGCGTTTGTAGACATTGAAATTTCATTCATCCAAACATTTATTTCTATGATTTCAGCTTGTAGAATTTTTCGTAACATTATTCAACCCGTAAATGTAAGCAGCATCCTTTTTTCAGAAAAAAGTAAAAATTAGTTTTTACAGACCAAAAAATTACTGCAATTGGTGTTTTCTTTCATGCGTAATGGTCTTTGAAGCATCGCAAATATATTAAAAATTATGAATTTTCATACGTGTTCATAAGATTTTTCATTAAAAACGAAGTTTGTTGCAAGTTACCCCAATTTATAAGGAAGGTAAATATCGCATGTTTTTAGAAAAATAACTAAAAAAAAACAATTATTTTTCTTACTATTCCGATTTGATGTCCCATCATCCTTAAACCTTTTGATGCATAAGGGGTAGAATTTACATTTTTTTAGAAGCCATTGAAGTTGAAAATTGTTGCATGTTGCTCCAGTTGACGGTAACTCAAAAACATAATAAGCAATTTGGTATGTGAAGAATATTGAGTTATCCAACTAATAGAAAAAAATTGTTTGAGTAGGTTTAAGTGAAAAGAGAAGGGGGAAAGCTTTCGTATGCTTTTTGGCATAACTAGAGCGCAAATGATGCAAATTAGATCAAATTTTGTAAAGGAGGGTATTTGAAAACATAAAATTTCTGAATAATGGTGAGATATAATCTTAAATAATCGACAAATAAAAAAATTAAACAATTTACAAAATAGTCAAGATTTTCAGTATTTTTTCAAAGCAAAGCAAAGCACACCAGGTCAGCTAGTCTTATAAAAATGTTTAAACTTGAGATAAGTTCTTCTCCAATGCAAATTTTTGCTTTCGGTGAAACTTCCTCATTTTTTTCAACGAGATAAACCAATAAAAAAATTTCTTTACCGTCAATTGCAAATCTCCCCGAAGGGTTTTTAAGTCGGAACACCCAATCACTTTTAAAATATAAGATTTGTAACTATTTCCAGCGTTATTTTCCAATGAAATCAGAAACTGCTGACCAAAGTAGGACTATCTGCCATGAGTAGTTCCATCTCAATCACCAGAAAGGTCTAGATTGGACACTTACTCGTAGAATCAAATAGTTTCGCTTCAGCAAGCAAATTGCCATGGCAAATTGGCCCTCGTTTCATCAACAGCATCATGCACGCTAAAGAACAAAATCCCACAGATCTCCCTGAATCAAACTCGGAGAAGGGGTGAAGTAAAGACCCAAAGACGAAAAGGAAACCTCAAGACTTGAAGGGTTAAACACTTTACCTTCATCAGCAAACTGTAACAGCAGTGATTTGCTGAGGACCATGTGCCCTGGACCTCGGGAATGAAGCATCAGACAAGTTGGCCAAAATTTACTGACCAAATGACCAACATAATCCTTTCTGGGTGTTCTGCTGGGAGCAAAACGGAGCCAGAAGACGGGGAAAAAACATCCAAAACGAGGTAATTTGCTTTTCGGGCAAGCTCGACGCGTGAACAGAACCATAAATTTTGCTCCAATTTATTTATGCGACGTCGTCGCCGACGAGTTGTTGCGCGAATTTTGTTGGTTTTTCTCGACGTTTTGGTATTTTTTGTTACATTTTTATTTTAAGAGCCGAGCTCTACTGGTGGAATAAAATTGTGGTGTTCTGCTTTTCGATAAAGCACTGTCAGTGTTCATGTTTGGAGTTGTTTTTCTCACACTTTTGACAGTCAAGTTCAGATAATTCATGTATTTATATTGATTCCTGATTTTTTATCTTTACCGAAACACTCTTTGCGACGTGTTGTTGGTTCAGAAACGATTCATAAATATTTGAACAAATTGTTAAGAGTCCCTCGATTGAAACTTTTCATTAGATGTTTTTTAAATAATATTTTTTGTGGAATACGTAATTTCCGTCCGTCGCAGTGATTCATCAATCCGGTAAGAAATATGATATTTCATAAAAATTAGAATTCCCATCTGTCAAACTATCGTCATGATCTTTGTCACCATATTGCAAATGTCCCGGTATTTCAGCATTCCGGACCAGTATGCAAAAATGTGGAATTCTAATTTCCATATCAACTGTCCATCTACCGAGAGGTTCAATGAAAAAAAAAGTCGCTCCCCGTTCTCTTGATTAGGATCACTGAAAGATGGCCAACATTCAAATTAACTACTAATTTATCCTAAACGTACGCACCGCTTTTAAGAACTGAGCTCTACCTATCGGCTTTGATGATGTCATTTTGATTCAGAATCGGAAAACGGGGGTGGCTTAATGCGCTTTAGGTTTGATTTGGTTTATCGGTTTTATTTCTTGTTTAGATACACCCAATTCCAGAAAAGAGGCGCAGCGGAAAAAAAACTCCCGATTCAGAAGCCATCATACGTGTGTGACATCACCCGCGAAACATAAATCCTAATCGTTGTCGGGGTGGATACACCCAGTCATAAAATGGATATTTCTGTTTCTTTTTGGTTTTTGACTGCTGCTGCTTGATGCTTATCGAGAAAATCATCGAGGAAGGTCGTTGATTCACCGAATATTAAAACTGTCACCGCGGTCGCGCGACGGTCATAAATCAAGAGCAGTGATGCTCAAATTTTGCAAAAATGAAGAGTCATTTGTACTTAAAATATTTATAATTATGTGGGTAACTTATTCAATAGCTACAAACTTTCGTAAAATCATCATCATCAAAAACACAAGGGAACACAACTTTTGTTGACTATGCTTTATGTGAGATATAGAAAGATCCCTCATCAAGAAGTAGCTCAATAAGATAGTAGATCATATATAAATTGGCAACTGGCAACACGTCGTGACATTGGCGAGCTGTCAATGATTCGTCCTCTTTCGATCGCTGGCTGACCTCAAGGTAAGACGTGCTTCCCGATGTGCTGAGTGATTCCCGTGTTGAGTTTAGTGCACACATTTTGGCGACCCCTGCCAGGAGGTTTTTTTTTCAATTTGACGGTGTTCTTTTAAAAAAAAACATGGCTGACGGGAATCACTTAGCAGGGATGAAAAAAAAACAATAGTGTTTTTTCTGATAAGTGATTAATTTGTGAGTTTAGCTCAAGTGAAAAGAATTTTTTTTTCGAAAACACGAGGTGAACCGTTTTCACTCGTTGATTAACCGCGGAGGTTGGAAATGACCAGTTGTAGAAAAAAGAAGTGGACCGTTTTCACTAAAGTATAAACCGCGGAGGTTCTTGTAATCCCTGGATTACTGTGGAAATATCAGGTTATGTTTATATCCAGAAGGATTTTGACTCAAATTAGGTGAACTGTTTTCACACTAATGTAAAGACCGAGGAGGACAAGGTGGACTGTTTTCACCTGTGGTAATTAAAATTAAAATTTAACGAACTATGATAAAAATAGATTTTTTTATGAATGTGCTGCATATGTAAGTTTTTTCCAGATTGTTAATGTTTTGTTCATCTTTTCAGATAACATTTAAAAACAAGCATATCAGGTGAAGAGACCGCCATCTTTGAAAATGGAGGAAAAAGGCAGATACGTTCGAATCTCAAGTTGTTCAGATGGTGAACAGCAGGAATCGGCATCGACATTCTTAAAGACGACGCATTCCCAGATGACCGGAGTTATGAAACCAAAGAAAGCGAACGTGATAATGAGAGCAACGAGGAGGAAAGTGAAGACTCTCTGACATCGGAAGAATCGGTTTCATCGACGACTTCGTCCGAATCTATCGAAGTGGATAATACTGGTGACGTGAGTTGCTCACAGGAAAACCGAGAGCTCCCGGAGGAAGCAGGGGAACAACCGCAAAACATTGCTCAGGAGCTTGACCGTATGCGGCAAGTCATAGAAGACTTATCTCGAAAGCTGAGTGAATATGAAAAACCGAGTGTTAGCCGACCTATTGTTAAAGATAATTGGAGTACTTCACATGGCGCAAATGACCGCACGGAAGGTACTCAGGCTGCCATCAAATGGGATCACATTAAACTTTTTCCCTCTGGTATTCCTGCTAATAAGATGTGGGAAGAGTGGAATCGGTTTATTGAAAACTTTGACATTGCTGCTTCCCTAGGAAACGCCGGCAGCTCAGTACAACGGTCAAAATTGCTTTTTCTGTGCATGGGACAAGAACTACAAGGTATCGTGAGAGCAGCAAAGCTGAAGCCGAGCCAAACTGAACCTGATTGCTATTCAACCTTCAAGAACAACATTCGGAATTATCTCCAATCCATGACGGACACTGCGGCGGAGCATGAAGCGTTCGCCGCAATGAAGCAGGGATCAGTCACTTCCATCTGTACCGTTGAGCCGTCAACACGTACGCCGGAGCATCGTATCGTTGCTGTGTACCTGCAGGAACATTTTTACATTATTTATTTTTTCCTTACCTGTATTTCAATCAGCACTTTTCAGTGCTTAAATTATTTTCATTTTCTTTTATTCATATTTTCTCTTTTCTTTCCAGCATGGGGAAGTCATCGGCTGGCTCAAGGGCTGGTAGAAAGCGTATTGCCGAAACTAATTCAGGTCCATCGCCCAAAAAAGTTGAAATTTCCAATTCATTCGATGTCCTTCATAACATCGGTGATGAGGAAATATTCATATTTAATTCTGATAAGAGTACTAAGAAACCTTCTTCTTCTTCTTATACTCTTAAAAACGAAAAGATTCCACCAATAACGGTCACGATTCCTGACTTCAATGCCTTTCGAAAAGAAATCGTCACTTCCGTCAAGGATGTGAAGATTTCTTTTCAGATCGGTCGAAGGGGAACTGCTCGTATATTGGCGGAATCTTTTAATGATTTTCAAAAAAATTTAAATTATTTGAATAATAAAAAACACCAATTTTTTACGTACGACACTAGAGGTGATCGTCCTTTTAAAGTTGTACTTCGTGGTCTCACCGGCGCGGCGATCAGACACCGGATGAGATCACAAATGAATTAAATTCTTTGTTAGGTTTTTCTCCAATTCAAGTAATTCAAATGAGGAAAAGAACCAACACGAATAATACCAATAGTGTTGGTTTTGCTCCTGAACTTTATTTGATCCATTTTAAAAAGGATCAGGTTAATAATTTGAAAATTTTGGAAAAGGCTCGTCTTATGTTTCATGGTCAAGTAAAATTTGAACCTTTTCGTAAATCCCATACCAATTTTTTACAAAATATTACGCAATGTCGTCGTTGTCAAGCTTTTTGTCATGGCACTAAAAATTGTAGAATGAATGCCAGATGCATGTTTTGCGGCTCATTCGATCATGAAAAATCTAAATGCCTTTTTGGTGGTGATAAGCCAAAAACAGAATTTTTTAAGTGTGCGAATTGCGCAGGTAATCATTCCTCGAATTCTCTAGATTGTCCCGTTAGGGCAAAAATTGTTGCTTCTAGGAAAAACCCCAAAGTTTCCAGAAAAGTTTCTTCTCCTCCTTCCTCTTTTTCGTCTACACACGTCAGACCGGCAAACAACCTGCCTGTTCGCAGTCAGCCCCGGCCTACATTGGAATCACGGCTGGGTAATACCCGAAGTGAATTTAATGTTACCTGGGCTGATTCTGCGCCACAGACTCGTTGTTTATCGTTCTCAGAGGTGGTTGAAAATGGGTTGCCCTCTTCAGGTTTAACTAATAAAAATGGGAAAAAACCAAGTCTCAACGTTCATGCGAAGGCTTGGGAAAATCCCCGAAATTCAAATACTTTTTCTTCTCCTTCTTCTTCTGATTCTAACAATTTTGTTGATTTGGGTGAGATTACTGAGGAAAAATTAAAATTTTTGCATCAAAATTTAATGGAAATGATGCAACTTATGTTGAAAGCAAATTCAATGTTTGAAGCTTTCCAAACTTCTTTTAATTATGCTAACAAAATTATTATGACTTTACGATTCCCTCATGGATCCAAATAGATGTTTAAATATTATGAATTGGAACGCTAGATCTTTGCTGGCTAACCAAGACGAGTTCTTTTTATTTTTAAAAACTCAAAACATACATATTGCTGCCATCACTGAAACTTTTTTAAAGCCAGACAATAACTTGAAAAGCAATGCTTTCTTTAAAATTTTACGAAATGATCGACTTGATCGACAAGGTGGGGGTGTAGCTATTGTCATCAATAGTCGTCTCAAATTTAGACTTCTTCCTTCTTTCAATACAAAAGTTTTAGAAACAATTGGAATTGAATTAGAAACTTCTATGGGGAAAATTATAATTGTTGCCGCATATTTGCCTTTTCAATGTAGCGGTGAACAGAAAAAATTTTTGAAGGGAGATTTACAAAAACTCACCAGAAATAAATCAAATTTTTTTATTATTGGTGACTTTAATGCAAAACACCGATCTTGGAATAATATTTCATCAAATTCAAATGGGAATATTTTGTTCAATGACTGCTCTGCAGGTTATTATTCTGTTGAATATCCTAATGGGCATACTTGTTTTTCTTCAATTAGAAATCCCTCCACAATTGATTTGGTTCTAACGGATTTAGGCGAGCATTGTAGTCAATTAGTTACTCATGCGGACCTCGATTCAGACCACCTTCCAGTAACATTTTCTTTATCCCAAAGTCCCATTGAAAACCCTTTAAAATCAACTTTAAATTTTCAAAAGGCTAACTGGGAGCGATATAGGAATTTTATTGAACGTAATTTAGATGTAAACGTTCCATTGAATTCAATAGAAGATATTGATTTGGCTGTAGAAAATTTGACAACTTCAATAGTCAATGCTAGAGCCGCTTCAATACCTAAAGTTAAACATAAATTTAATCAACCTTTAATTGATGATGATCTTCAGTTTTTGATACGACTGAAAAACATTCGTCGACGCCAATATCAACGAACTAGGGATCCTTATTTGAAATTAATTTATTGCGACCTTCAAAAAGAGATCAAACGTTGTTTAAATTTCATTCGTAATGAAAATTTTGCTAAAGCAGTGGAGGACATAAAACCCTACTCAAAGCCATTTTGGAAATTAACTAAAATTCTGAAAAAGCCCCAGAAGCCAATTCCTACTTTGAAAGATGGGGATAAACTTCTTTTAACTAACGCAGAAAAAGCTCAAAAATAAGCCCAACAATTTGATTCTGCTCATGATTTTAATTTGAACGTTGTAAGTCCAATTGATGCTCAAATTTCCCTTGAATTTGATGATATTCTTTCTAAGCAAATTGTGTTTGAAAGTTCTTGTGAGACAAATATTGATGAACTTAAATTGATTTTCAAAAAATTTAAAAATATGAAAGCCCCGGGGGAAGATGGGATTTTCTATATTCTTATTAAAAAGTTGCCTGAAAACACTTTAAATTTTTTAGTTAAAATCTTCAATAAATGTTTTCGCTTGGCTTATTTTCCGAATAAATGGAAAAATGCCAAAGTAACTCCAATTTTGAAACCTGGAAAAAGTGAGCCTTCAAGTTATCGACCAATTAGTTTGCTTCCATCTTTAAGTAAACTATTTGAGAGAGTTATTTTGAATAGAATGATGATTCACATAATCAGAATTCTATTTTCCCTGATGAACAATTTGGTTTTCGTCATGGACATTCTACTACACATCAATTTTTGAGTGTAACTAATATGATTAACGCTAGCAAATCTGAGGGTTATTCAACTGGTGTTGCTCTTCTTGATATTGAAAAAGCTTTTGACAGTGTTTGGCACAAAGGTTTAGTAGCTAAATTAGCTCGATTTGATTTTCCTGTATATCTCACCAAAATTATTCAAAATTATTTGACTAGCCGAACTTTGCAAGTAAGCTATCAAAATTCATGCTCTGAAAGGATACCCATTAGAGCTGGGGTCCCTCAGGGTAGTATACTTGGGCCTATTTTATACAATATTTTTACTTCTGATCTTCCTGATGTCCCAGAAGGAAAAGGTAGAAGATTATTTGCTGACGATACTTTGCTTTCAGCCAAAGGTCGAAATTTACGGGTGGTACGCAGTAGATTGCAACAAAATTTAAATTCCTTTTTGAATTACTTGAAAATGTGGAAAATTTCTCCTAACGCTTCCAAAACTCAACTTATTTTATTTCCCCATAAGCCAAGAGCAAATTTTTTAAAACCTAATGAAAATCATTCCATAACTTTTAATGGGGTTTCTTTAGAATGGTCTGATCACATGAAGTACTTGGGACTCACACTTGATCGGAATCTTTCTTTTAAGAATCACATTGAAGATATTCAATCTAAATGTAATAAATACACTAAATCTCTTTATTCTCTCATCAACAGGAAATCCCGCCTATGTCTGAGGAATAAATTTTCCATCTACAAACAAGTGTTCCGACCAGCGATAATGTATGCAGTTCCGATTTGGTCTAGCTGCTGCGCGACGAGGAAGAAAGCCATCCAGAGGATTCAGAACAAGGTTCTGAAAATGATTTTGCGGCTTCCACCTTGGCACAGCACCGAAGATCTTCATCGGATTGCAGGCATTGAATCTATCGAAGAGATGGCCAACAAAATCATCTCCAACTTCAGAGGCAAATCGATGCAGTCTTCCATCGCAGAGATTCGCTCTCTCTACAATTAGTTTAATTTTAGGATAGCTTTAGTTTTTAGTTTAAAATATTTTTTTTTTCACTACAGGATGTTCTCCTTTATAAAAATGCTTGATTGTGCTCAGCTAGTTTAAGTCGAATAAATAAATTTTAGTGATTATTAAACTATAGGGCTCTGAAAGTTCATTATTGAACTGAACACCTTATTTAATGTACTAATGTAATATAAATGTAATGATGAATTGGTACTAATAAAGATATATATAAAAAAAAAAAAAATCCTGCAATCTCCACTTCAGTTAAACAGCAGCATATTCCACCACGTGAACATGATAGAATTGCTCGACGCTAATTGAATTTCTGAAATCTATAATTTTGCATCATTACTTTTTTATGGAAGCACCCTGAAAACTCAGGGAAATTTAATTCTAATCAGATCTTGCGTGTCAATTTGACACTCTTCGCTTAAAACTATCTCTCTTGTTTCTCAACCGTTATTTAAATTTTTAGTTTTGACAATCTTCTGCCAAAACTGCCATATCTTTCATGTTTCTCAACCGATTTTTAAATTTATAGTTTTGGAATCCTCGTAATGTAACTCAAATCCAAAAATTGAAACAAAGATAAACCATTTTGTTTTTATGCTTAAGAATCGATCAAAAAAAAAATTAATATTTATCTGAGTAAACAGATCGATCTTCTAAAGATCGATCCAAGCTCGACTTATCCTAGTAATAAATATGAAATATTTAAAAACTAGCTGCCCGGGTTACTTTGCCACACCTTCTCAAAATAAACATAAATTATGTGAAAATAATTTCATAATACATACATTTTTTATATCTTTTTAATGAGAGCTTTCGCATAAAATTATTATTGGAATGCAAACAACATCTGAAATTGGTTTTCAATATTTATGATCGGTACTGCACCGGTCATGAATAATGTTCTTGTTGTTTAATATGTGTCTTAATCTATGTTCACTTGACACTTTAATCCATTTGCTCGTAAACACCATTATTTGTGATCGTACCTTAGCATAAGATCAACTCTCTCTCGCAACATAGCGAACATCGCGGAGAGAGTTCACACAATAGTATGTAAGCCATTTTAATTAGTTTAGAATAGAAAGTAAAGTTGAATTGAACGCACGGGTTTTAATTCGTTCCCAATAAAAGTCTATAATTAAGTCCAATCAAGCGACTTACTTCTTAAATAGTTCCGAAAGTTGGGAAATATATTTGGTGGCAAAAATTATCAAGTGAATACTGTGTGGTGCTATCTCGCAAACAGACCCGAATAGTGCAAACAAAATCTCCCCCCGAACGGGTGATCAGCTGTTGGTGCAAATTGAAGACGACTCACCTTACATTCCTGCTGCTGGTGGATGCCGTCGACTGGAGACGGAAAGAAATTCCCCGAAATCCGAACCCCCCATCGGCCGAGCCCGAACAATTTATATTAATCTGATGTTAAGAACTCGTTTTAATTTGCCTTTATCCTCTGCAATGTTGGGAGGGTTCACGAAATGCCAGAGCAAATTTTTGGCAACCAAATAACCTCACATTTCACATATGGCTCCATTTGCTTGATAAGTTTTCGAGCTATACATACCGTCCTTCCTACCGTTTTTCCTCTGAAAGAAGGAGAAGTCTTGAATCTTAAAAAAAAACCTCTCATGTAACATATTGTATCTTTGGCTTGAAAAGTTTTAGGCTCTGAATAGAATCGTTCCTTGAAAAAAAAAAAAACATTTTTGTTACTCTAGAAACATTTAACAAACATTTCTCGTACTCGAGATATTAATTTGGATTTTTTGGTCCATTAGTTTTCGAGTAATGCATAAATTTGTATGGGAGATCAAACACACCCCAAACATTTCAAACATCTTAGAAACTGGACTCGTAGCCTTATACCTACCTATGTGAAATTTGGATTCATTTGCATGATTAGCTATCGAATAATTCAAAAAATTGTATGGAAGACCCCCTCCCTCATTTTTATCTCTTCAATCACAGATTGTGCAGTCTCAAAAAATTATTGAAACATTTTTCGTACTGTAATAAGCACCCATGTCAAATTTGGTTAAATTTGCATGATTAATTCTCGAATTTTGCAAAAAATTGTATGGGAGTCCTCTCCCCCTTTTCTATCTGCGCAATGGAAGAAGGGAGGATTCTCATACCATCTTCAAAATATTCTTCCTACCCATATATAGTTGCGTTAAAAAAGAATGGAATCGCGTGAAGCTGCCCACTCTCTTCCAACTTTGACGAGGTTCCATTTCTCTCTCGGTTGATATTTTTTCATGAAATTTTTTACACATTCTAGTTTAAATTTTAATCAACGTTCTACAATACTTGAAGTCTTTACAACGACTGGAAACAATGATACAGCTATTCCCGTAAAGAAGGGAAATTTGGAATTGCTCCACTAAATTTGCTGTATCTTTATCGATTTTCATTGAAAAATTTTGAAATTTAGTCCTAAGTTTCAAAAATGTTTGATTAATTTAGTACCATGACAAGTTCCGTTTAAATCAATTAACGTGATCAAAAATGGTGCCGGGTTAAAAATCAGGTTAATTATCGCCCGAAAGACGATTTCATTCTTTTTTGGATGGATTTTTGTATGGAAAACATCGTGATCCAAGTGTTCTGAGTTTTTTCTTTCACTAAATCAAAATTTATCACAGATAATGATGTTAATTGATAAAAACTTCATTTGTGCCTTGGTTTTTTTTTTTTTTTTAAATATGTCTTTATTTGTATCAATTCATCATTACATTTATATTACATTATTACATTAAATTAGGTGTTCAGTTCAATGATGAACTGTCCAGAGCCCTATAGTTTATTAATCACTATAATTTATTTATTTGAATTAATTTTGCTGAGTGCAATCAAGTATTTTTATGTAGGAGAACATCCTGTAATGTCAAAAAATATTTTAAACTTACTACTAAAAACTAAAACTATCCTAAATTAAAACTAATTATAGAGAGAACGAATCTCTACGATGGAAGACTGCATCGATTTGCCTCTGAAGTTGGAGATGATTTTATTGGCCATCTCTTCGATCGATTCAATGCCCGCAATCCGATGAAGATCTTCGGTGCTGTGCCAAGGTGGAAGCCGCAAAATCATTTTCAGAACCTTGTTCTGAATCCTCTGGATGGCTTTCTTCCTCGTCGCGCAGCAGCTAGACCAAATCGGAACTGCATACATTATCGCTGGTCGGAATACCTGTTTGTAGATTAACATCTTATTTCGCAGACACAACCTGGATTTCCTGTTGATGAGAGAATAAAGAGATTTAGTGTATTTATTACATTTAGATTGAATATCTTCAATGTGATTTTTAAAAGTAAGATTCCGATCAAGTGTAAGTCCCAGGTACTTCACGTGATCAGACCATTCTAATGAAACCCCATTAAAAGTTATGGAATGATTTTCATTAGGTTTTAAAAATTGAGCTCTTGGCTTATGGGGAAATAAAATAAGTTGAGTTTTGGAAGCGTTAGGAGAAATTTTCCACATTTTCAAGTAATTCAAAAAGGAATTTAAATTTTGTTGCAATCTACTGCGTACCACCCGTAAATTTCGACCTTTGGCTGAAAGCAAAGTATCATCAGCAAATAATCTTCTACCTTTTCCTTCTGGTACATCAGGAAGATCAGAAGTAAAAAATATTGTATAAAATCGGCCCAAGTATACTGCCCTGAGGGACCCCAGCTCTAATGGGAGTCCTTTCAGAGCATGAATTTTGATAACTTACTTGTAAGGTTCGGCTAGTCAAATAATTTTGAATAATTTTGGTGAGATATACAGGAAAATCAAATCGAGCTAATTTAGCTACTAAACCTTTGTGCCAAACACTGTCAAAAGCTTTTTCAATATCAAGAAGAGCAACACCAGTTGAATATCCTTCAGATTTGCTAGCGTTAATCATATTAGTTACACTCAAAAGTTGATGTGTAGTAGAATGTCCATGACGAAAACCAAATTGTTCATCAGGGAAAATAGAATTCTGATTAATGTGAATCATCATTCTATTCAAAATAACTCTCTCAAATAGTTTACTTAAAGAAGGGAGCAAACTAATTGGTCGATAACTTGAAGGCTCTGAAGCACTTTTTCCAGGTTTTAAAATTGGAGTTACTTTGGCATTTTTCCAATTATTTGGAAAATAAGCCAAGTGAAAACATTTATTGAAGATTTTAACTAAAAAATTTAAAGTGCTTTCAGGCAACTTTTTAATAAGAATATAGAAAATCCCATCTTCCCCAGGGGCTTTCATATTTTTAAATTTTTTGCAAATCAATTTAAGTTCATCAATATTTGTCTCATAAGAACTTTCAAATACATTTTGTTTAGAAAGAATATCATCAAATTCTAGGGAAATTTGAGCATCAATTGGACTTACAACGTTTAAATTAAAATCATGAGCAGACTCAAATTGTTGGGCTAATTTTTGAGCTTTTTCTGCATTCGTTAAAAGAAGTTTATCCCCGTCTTTCAAAGTAGGAATTGGTTTCTGGGGCTTTTTCAGAATTTTAGTTAATTTCCAAAATGGCTTTGAGTAGGGTTTTATGTCCTCTACTGCTTTAGCAAAATTTTCATTACGAATGAAATTTAAACGACGTTTGATCTCTTTTTGAAGGTCGCAATAAATTAATTTCAAATAAGGATCCCTAGTACGTTGATATTGGCGTCGACGAATGTTTTTCAGTCGTATCAAAAACTGAAGATCATCATCAATTAAAGGTTGATTAAATTTATGTTTAACTTTGGGTATTGAAGCGGCTTTAGCATTGACTATTGAAGTTGTCAAATTTTCTACAGCCAAATCAATATCTTCAATTGAATTCAGTGGAACGTTTACATCTAAATTACGTTCAATAAAATTCATATATCGCTCCCAGTTAGCCTTTTGAAAGTTAAAAGCTGATTTTAAAGGGTTTTCAATGGGACTTTGGGATAAAGAAAATGTTACTGGAAGGTGGTCTGAATCGAGGTCCGCATGAGTAACTAATTGACTACAATGCTCGCCTAAATCCGTTAGAACCAAATCAATTGTGGAGGGATTTCTAATTGAAGAAAAACAAGTATGCCCATTAGGATATTCAACAGTATAATAACCTGCAGAGCAGTCGTTAAATAAAATATTCCCATTTGAATTTGATGAAATATTATTCCAAGATCGGTGTTTTGCATTAAAGTCACCAATAATAAAAAATTTAGATTTATTTCTGGTGAGTTTTTGTAAATCTCCCTTCAAAAAATTTTTCTGTTCACCGCTGCATTGAAAAGGCAAGTATGCGGCAACAATTATTATTTTCCCCATAGAAGTTTCTAATTCAATTCCAATTGTTTCTAAGACTTTTGTATTGAAAGAAGGAAGAAGTCTAAATTTGAGACGACTATTGATGACAATAGCTACACCCCCACCTTGTCGATCAAGTCGATCATTTCGTAAAATTTTAAAGAAAGCATTGCTTTTCAAGTTATTGTCTGGCTTTAAAAAAGTTTCAGTGATGGCAGCAATATGTATGTTTTGAGTTTTCAAAAATAAAAAGAATTCATCTTGGTTAGCCAGCAAAGATCTAGCGTTCCAATTCATAATATTTAAACATCTATTTGGATCCATGAGGGAATCGCAAAGTCATAATAATTTTGTTAGCATAATTAAAAGAAGTTTGGAAAGCTTCAAACATTGAATTTGCTTTCAATATAAGTTGCATCATTTCCATTAAATTTTGATGCAAAAATTTTAATTTTTCCTCAGTAATCTCACCCAAATCAACAAAATTGTTAGGATCAGAAAAGGAAGGAGAAGAGAAAGTATTTGAATTTCGGGGATTTTCCCAAGCCTTCGCATGAACGTTGAGACTTGGTTTTTTCCCATTTTTATTAGTTAAACCTGAAGAAGGCAACCCATTTTCAACCACCTCTGAGAACGATAAACAACGAGGCTGTGGCGCAGAATCAGCCCAGGTAACATTAAAATCACTTCGGGTATTACCCAGCCGTGATTCCAATGTAGGCCGAGGCTGACCGCGAACAGGCAGGTTGTTTGCCGGTCTGACGTGTGAAGACGAAAAAGAGGAAGGAGGAGAAGAAACTTTTCTGGAAACTTTGGGATTTTTCCTAGAAGCAACAATTTTTGCCCTAACGGGACAGTCTAGAGAATTCGAGGAATGATTACCTGCGCAATTCGCACACTTAAAAAATTCTGTTTTTGGCTTATCACCACCAAAAAGGCATTTAGATTTTTCATGATCGAATGAGCCGCAAAACATGCATCTGGCATTCATTCTACAATTTTTAGTGCCATGACAAAAAGCTTGACAACGACGACATTGCGTAATATTTTGAAGAAAATTGGTAGAAGATTTACGAAAAGGTTCGAATTTGACTCGACAATGAAACATAAGACGAGCCTTTTCAAGAATTTGCAAATTATTAACCTGATCCTTTTTAAAATGGATCAAATAAAGTTCAGGAGCAAAACCAACACTCCTGGTATTATTCGTGTTGATTCTTTTCCTCATTTGAATTACTTGAATTGGAGAAAAACCTAACAAAGAATTTAATTCAGCTGTGATCTCATCCGGTGTCTGATCGCCAGTGAGACCACGAAGTACAACTTTAAATGGACGATCACTTCTAGTGTCGTACGTAAAAAATTGGTGTTTTTTATTATTCAAATAATTTAAAACCTTTTGAAAATCATTAAAAGATTCCGCCAATATACGAGCAGTTCCCCTTCGACCGATCTGAAAAGAAATCTTCACATCCTTGACGGAAGTGACGATTTCTTTCCGAAAGGCATTGAAGTCAGGAATCGTGACCGTAATTGGTGGAACCTTTTCGTTTTTAAGAGTATAAGAAGAAGAAGGTTTCTTAGTACTCTTATCCGAATTAAATATGAATATTTCCTCATCACCGATGTTATGAAGGACATCGAATGAATTGGAAATTTCAACTTTTTTGGCAGATGGCCCTGGATTAGGTTCAGCAATCCGTTTTCTTCCGGCCCTTGAGCCGGCCGAAGACTTCCCCATGCTGGAAAGAAAAGAGAAAAATATGAATATAAGAAAATGAAAATAATTTTAGCACTGAAAAGTGCTGATGGAAAAACAGGTAAGAAAAAAAATAAATAATTTAAAATGTTCCTGCAGGTACACAGCAACGATACGATGCTCCGGCGTACGTGTTGACGGCTCAACGGTACAGATGGAAGTGATTTGTGCCTTGGTTATGAATAGATTGCCCTCCTTGATGGTTTTTAGCCTTTTTGGGTCACAACTGATATGTATCAGTTCTGAGAGATGTGTAAAGGTTACCACATGATTTTTAGTTTTTCGCTTTGCGTAGAAGAACAAAATCATTACTAAGTAACCGCAAAGAACTTTCCAGCATGTGCTACGGTTTTTTTCAACATGTGCTCCTGGTATTTCTTCAGATTTTCCTTCTGAGACATTCATGATCGTCTATCATTAAAAACAATGATTGAAGTACAGGCGTTAGTGAATGATTGTGAAAGCGTCATACAAAATGTATCATGTCTATCACTGATGATTAGCCACGTGACAAAAAGCAACGGTAGCCCCCGATGGGGCATGGTATATTTTTATGTATCTAATTAGTGTTGATGTTCGACAAATATTCAACGGATACTTTTACCACGTGCGTGTCACAACACTCGGAGGTAGAAGTATTCTAGCTTGAAACGAATCCTGATTGCTTTTCTTGAGCGATTTTCCGAACATTGCTACCCGGCACCATTTTTAATCACGTCAATCGATTTTGACGAAACATAGCATGGTAGAAGATCAAACATTTTTACATCTTTCGACTAAATTTCAAATTTTTTCAATGATAATCGTCAAAGGAACAGCAAACTTAGTTGAGCAATTCCAAATTTCCCTATTTTTCGGAAAAAGCCGTATCTTTGTTTCCAGTCATTGTAAAGACTTCAAATTTTGTAGAGCGTTAGTTGGATAAAGTTAAACTAGATTGTGTAAAAATTTCATGGAGAAATATTAACTGAGAGGGAAATGGCAGCTTGTCAAAGTTGGAAGGGAGTACGCAGCTTCGCGCGATTTCATTCTTTTTTTAACGCAACTGTATCTTCGCATGCCAAATTTGGTTCTGTTGGCTTCTCGAATTGAGCGAAAAATTGTTTGGAAGCCTACATACTCGCTAACTATTTCTCCATTGGAAAAAGGGAGGGGTATCAAACTGTTTTAGAGACATTTCTCGTAACCAAATACACTCCCATACCAAATTTGGTTTCATCTGCATGATCAGCTCTCGAGTTATGAAAACTGATTACATTTTTTTGAGAGACCTCCTCCCCATTCCAGGGATAGTGACGGGTCCCAATCCGTTATGGGAACCTTTACCGGCCTTCAATACCCCCATCTGCCAAGTTTCACACAAATCGGGTAAGTAGTTTTCGAGTCTATAGGGAAAAGACAGGCATACAAACAGAAATCCATTTTTTTTACTGCCGACCAAAAGTTTGGGATCACCCCATCAAAAAGATGAAAATTTTGATCGGCCAGATCTCAGTCATCTTATGACATATTTCAATTCTTTTGATATCATTCAAAAGATGATAAGCAAAACCTTCTTCGTATGTTTTTGACAAAATGTTAATGTTGAGTTTGTATGAGTTTGAATTTTCTTCTAATTTAAATCAAGTTGTTATCCAATGTTCAATAATCTTATAAGTTATCATAATTATCTTCAAATGAAAAAACTGACGTACAGAAAGTTGCTTGTGTCAGCAAAATCAAATGATGGTTTTCTTAGATTTTCACTTAAAAATATGAATTTTCGACTAAGTAAAGTGGTTCACAGGTGATACGCAGGGAATAAAACGTACTTTTCATCTAGCTAAGTTTTTTATCAATACTCATGAAAATCATTCCGTCAAAAGTTTTTTCTTTTGAGGATAAAATTGTTGAAAATTAGGGGTTTCTAACGGTTTGTTTTGGTTCCGTTTGCTTTGTCCAATTCTTATTCGAGAACAATAGATCAATGATTGCAATGATGATAAACGCGGTACAAATGTTTACATCACCACACGGTTAAGCGAGACAACAAAAATTGGGTTCACAATAGTGTTGCCAGATATTCTGGGTAAGAGTATCAAAGTTTTCATTCAGAAATGAGTACTTTCCCGGTTAAGGAAGATGATAAGTGGAGAGTGAGACAATAGCCATCGCTAATGAATTGTGTAGTTATGTAATGACTAGACTGACGAAACATGAATGAAGATAATTCAATTCCACTACTGAAATCTGCGTGTTCGACAAATCGGATATGATAAAAAGTCCGCCATGTTTGCAAATTTGATTTCCCGCGTGGCTTTCAAGTGAGAAAACAACATTGCTGTTCTCTCTGCAATAAGCAGTGCAACCAGATTGCTAAAAATTAGATGGTTCATTTGGAAAAATTGTCCAATGAGAGAAGTAGCAAATATTGTCGCTGGCAATAGTTTGCGTGCATTGAGAGCCAAACTTGTGTTCTCTCGCATACTTTCAGGATGTACGAATAAGGTGATGAGTATCTTCCAATTTGAATGATTCTTATCGCTTAAGCCAGAAATTTCAAATTTGTATGTATATTGCCTCCACTTTGGTAAGTAAATGCTATTTTTTCAAGTTTTATGAGATTATTCTATAATATACATGAAAAGTATAAAAAAGTTTGTTGCAAGATATACCTACAAAAATGATTGCTGGGTTTGAATCCTGTTTTTTTTTCATTCTTATCGAAAAACATTTGTTCAATTTTAAGGAAAAAATCTGTACAGTACTTAAAATAAATTAAAAAAAAGCTACTAAAGTCATCGTCCAAAAGTTTGGGATCACCCCGTAAATAGTCTGGTGTAACGGCCAAAAGTTTGGGATCAGTCTTCTAAAACATGTAATTTTATTTCACGCGTATCTCTGTTATCCAACATCGTATTGTTTGTCTGGTAAGTTGAAATGGAAGCTAATGAACTTGCTAAATAGATACCTGGTTGAAATATTTTTGATGATTAACTTCATTAAAATATTAGCTAAAGCTTTATCCTTTTTTGATAATTTTCACCAAATAGTCCAACCGCTAAAAAACATACAAAAAACGTACAAATTTGTTTGGATCATAACTTTGATGTCTTACCATTTATTGCAGATGAGATGGGCTTATTAAAAGCTCATAAATCGCACCTAATTTGGAAGGCTTAGCTCAAAAATATATAATAGACTAGCTGATCCCATACGAACTCCGTTTCGTATTCAACTTGGAATATGTCGTGAGCAATTTGTATGAAAGTCAATTGCCAAGCATTTTTCAGAAGTATTTCCAAATTCAATGTTAAGCACCGTGAGTTCGAGCCCAAGAGTAAACATCGATCACAGTTGTACCGGATAAGTTTTTCAATGACTTGTCCGCCAACTTCATCGTTGATATAAGTCGCGAATGACATGAAGATGTTAAAACGACTATAATCGAAACAAAAAAAAAAAAAAAATGTTAAGCAATTGTTGCAAAAATGTTGGACGATCACTTTTTTATGTCGTGTGCAACTAAATTTGACAGGAATCAATTAACCGTGCCGAAAACCCCCGTGTATGATTTTTCGTCTCGTGTATAAATTTTGACATGCATAACAACGCAACTATTGCCAAAAAATTTAAATCCCTTTCAGTGGCCTCTTTTACAATCTCTGATATCTGAAATCAATTGTCCTTTCCTCAAAACTCCCATGTGCAAATTTTCTAATCAATTCATTCCATAATAATGTAAATATCATAAAAAAGTAAAAAACTAATTAATACAGATGACCCCTTTCGTCGACCCTAGGCAAGAAATTTGATACCTGAAATCGATTGCCCGTTCCTGTAAAAATTTTCATCTGAATCCGATGCATAATAACGTTAATATTGCAAAAAAGTGAATAGTTAATATGGACGACCCCTGACTAAAATTTGGATAAGTGGAATCAATTGTTTGTGTCTAATAATTCCTATGTGCAAATTTTCATACGAATCCGATGTGTAATAACGTTTATATCACTTAAAAAATTTAAAAGTTATATGAACGACACCTTTTGCCGGCTCCTTACCCTGCATTTGATACCTGAAATTGATTGCCTGTCACTCAAAACTATCGTGAACCAATTTTCATCTCATTTGAATGTATAATGACGCCAATATCGCAAAAAAAAAACATTTATCAGATGATATGGACGACCCCTTTGGACGACCCCTGTTCCTAAATTTGATACCTGGAATCGATTGCTCGTCCTTAAAAACAATCATGTGCAAAATTTCATCAAAATCTGATGAAAAGTAACGACAATATTGCAAAAATAATCAATTTTTTATATGGACGACCCCTTTTGACGGACCCTTACACTGAATTTGATACCTCAAATCGATTGCACGTCCCTCAAAACTATCGTGTACAAATTTTCATCTGAATACGATGTATAATAATGTCAATATCGCAAAAATAGCTATTAGATAATATGGACGACCCCTTTGGCTGACCCCTCCCACAAAATTTGACACCTGAAATCGATTGCTAGTCTTTTAAAACTCTCATGTACAAATTTTCAACACAAACCGACGAAAAATAACGCCAATATCGCGAAAACATTATTTGTCTTGTATGGACGACCCCCTTAAGAAGGGGTCATCCGAAAATCTGAAAACATTTTTCATCCTTCCTGGTCCTAATGAACATCCATGCCAAATTTCAGACCTCTAGCCCTTAAGACGGCTGAGTCTATAGAGGACAAACAAACAAACAAACATACAGATAATTGCTTTTTATATATATAGATTATTATCACTAGAACGTTAAATCAAATTGAAACATTAGTTATTAAATGAATATAAAGTTTGTATTTGTACGACATTCCGGTTTCGAGAAATATTGAAAAAATCAAGTAACCTCATTCTCCCCTAAATATGTCACGGTCGCCATGTTGCCAATATCTTATAGAAACTGAGTAAAATGCAGTAAAATATATCCTACAACAATTTAAAATAATTGTCAATTATCTAAACTATGAAAACAAAAGAACAGGACAGAAAAGAAATATTGTTCAACAATTGTCATGCCTACCAACTTGCAGATGAGAATCCCCTACTCCTTCCCCTTCAGAAAAGGTCATTAACCTTGAAGAAATTGACCATTAAAACCTGAGCCGGTGTGACCCATCACTTGGCGACCGTGACAACTTCCAGGCTAGACGACCGACTGAAGCTGGGAAGGTGAGAGTCACTGGAACTACAAATCTAACTGCAAAACCAACAGCAAACGGTGATCGGTAGTTTTATAACCGTGTGCGATCGCCGCACAAATTTCATCAATAGGCGATAAATTATTTTATTGGATTCCTTAAACCCACAACAGCAAATTTGGCATGATAGAGCTGTTTAGTCACAAGAACGCTATGCTTATCAATGGATTGGCACCTTAGTCAGTTTCGTGTTGAATTAAGTAGTCGAGGTAAAGCCGGAATTCCGAAAGGCGGAGGCCGATGGGCAAGTTCCATTTTTGGTGCTAGGAGGTTGTTGTGGTTGCGTTTGAAGTGTCTTTTTTTCTTGCAGCATCAACGACCCAAAGGCAAAAGCCCTAATTAATGAGCGCGATTTGAGGCGTGTGGTCGGACAATTTTATTAGCACTGGTCGATCAGCCTCCCCACACTGGATGATTGGTTTGATTCGGTTTCGTTTGTCGGTAAACGGGTGCTGGTAAATTAGATCAATTAATCAAACCCGAAAAGATTAATGATTGTTTTGGTTGGAATTTTTGGGATTAATTTGAACTTATTGAAGGTAAACAAATCTTTTTGTGATCAGTCATAACATACAGCACCCGCCAGTTTGTAAATTTCTCTTATGAGTGTAGGAAAAATTTCTTGTTTAAACTTTCAATAAAAGAAGATCGTGAATGATCTCCTTCAATTGTAGAATCAATCGAGCACTGAACTTTTCAACATCACATGCTAAATTTAGAACCATTCCATCTGGAAAAGTTATTTCCATGTCAAATTGATTCATTCCTGCGCTTACCGATTTCTTGGAGCCGGCAATGATATACAGTTTAATACTCGCCACTCAAGTGTTGAAGTGACCGTGTGATGTATATTGTAATTGATGGTTCATTTTCACGGCCATTAAAAAACAAGTGTCCGCGTTATGGGTTTCCTGGAGTGAGTGGGGAAACCGGGAAGCCTGGCTAGAGTGCCATAACAGATGAAGACAACATCAGCAACAAAAAAAAATACAATCCTTTTAAGGTTTCGCGGCCAAGAGTTCCATTCCCGAGAAAATGTGCTTCCTCGTCGACCCTCGATCGTCCAAGAGAATCCATGAACCTGGCCCCAGTTTATGGTCATAATGCACACACAGAATACAGTTTCGTCTCTTGGCCGTTCAGATTTACGAGCTCTCTTTGATGGCCATAATGGGGAAGCGTGGTTTTCTAGAATCGCTCATATGTGGGAGAAGGGTGGCTGAGTTTTTCAATTATTTTGACCAAAAACACAAACATCAAATAAATCCATTATTTTTAAACACTTTAAAGGAAGATAACAAGACAAAATCAGACTATTCGAAATGATTCACTCAGAATTTAAAAAACCCCAATCAGTATACACTATAATTTTTTAAATTAAACTAAAACTTACAATTATACTTATACTTATACTTATACTTATACTTATACTTATACTTATACTTATACTTATACTTATACTTATACTTATACTTATACTTATACTTATACTTATACTTATACTTATACTTATACTTATACTTATACTTATACTTATACTTATACTTATACTTATACTTATACTTTTTTTTTTTTTTTTAAGAGCAGGGAAAAGCCCCTGGGAGTTGGCTTCCTATAGGTACCATTCTCCCAAAGGCATAAAACCTCCTCACTATTTATTCATTTTTTTACGCATCTTTTCAAAGCTATTTACAAAATTCAAATTTAACATAATTTTTTTGCTTCACTATTATACAGTATTTTTTGTTTTTCGGCTGTGATGACTTTGTGGAGGAGGTTGGTGGCGGTGGTTTTGTGGCGGGTGGTGGCTGGTGGCTAGTGGAGACGGAATATAAAAGCAGAATGGTATTGTGGCGATTAGTGGCAGATATATACTATGTGAGGAATTTGACTTTCTCAGGCCCCCAGTGAGATTACTCTCTGTTAAGGGGGCTTTTTAGGACTTGCTGGTCACATGTTTCACGACTTAGTTAGTTTTGATTCTTATTTATGCTATATAGTTTGTTAGGTTGGCTTTAAGGTAGGCTTTGACTTGACGTTTAAAGCTGGCCTTGTTTGTTACTAGCTTTAAATATGGCGGAAGGTGATTGTATTTCATCTTGCTGAAATACTCCGGGGATCTCTTCATCTTCTCGGTATTTGCTCTTCTATGCGTTAGATTTCCTCTCGATCTAGTGGGAAATCTGTGATTCAGCTGCTGGATCTGTTGATTGTAGTGGAACAGTGGATTGTGCAGCTTGTTGTGAATTTGTATGACACTGTTAGTCGATAAGCAAAATATTTAAATTTAAGTAAAATATGCAATGATCACCACTATTTGAGGATCACTGGAGTTGCATAGTACTTAACATTTCCACAAGAACTCACTACACAATTGTATCTAAATGAACACTGCACACGAACGATACACGAAGAGATACATATAACCCCCAGTAGAATAGGTAGATAGATCGTTAGAAGACAACACAACAGTCAGTATCCTACCGATAGAGCTCAAATAAAGGTTGAGATTAACTCTCGCGTTTTGCTAGTTCCAAAAATAAAGTGTTTTTAAGAAGTATTACATAAAGGTTGTGAATAAGTGGTGGAAAGAAAAGGACTTGGACTACATATACAGGACGAAGGACATTTAGGACGGTTAAGGATTGGAAGGCGGTGGATTGTAAGCAGTAAGGATAAAAGAGGATCGAGTTGGAAAGAAACGAAAAGGAGAACACAACGTAGGACAAAAAAGGTACGTGGAGAAGTGGTTTGGAAACTTCGGAAAGGCCGTTTAAAGATTGCTCAACCCGCGAACCGTATCCCACAACATTGGTGCCGTGACCAGGATTCACGGTTGAGCTGGGAATTGGCGGTTCGGAGGACAATAGACCCTTGCTGTATTGTTCCGCGAACTTTGATGGCGCCTAGGCCATATTAACTGGCTGCTTTGTGGCGACACAAAAGGTGAAATATTTCAACGGCTCACTAATTCCACCACCACCACCCCCGGATTATCTGGTGCAACTCTTGTGGTTTTATCTGCATGCCTGTCGCACGTTGTTGATACACTACGCAGTGTAGCAGTTAATGGGAACAAGGTGTGCTTTGGTGAATGTTACATCGCATGAAGGACTTGCAAGTGGAAAACATTTTTATCGTCGACTATCGGTAGTATTAGTTCCGGAAAGAAAGCGCACCCCAAGTAGCCAACGTGTAGAACATCGTTGTTTGGATTATTCGAAGGGCAACGATAGACTGATCAACTGGCTGGATATTTGTTTTGATTGGATCTGATCAAAACTCGGAATTTCATCGGATTGGTTCATTAGCTTCGGAAGGATTCGACTGGATTCGGTCATCATCACGTGCTTGTTCGTGCTATATTATACAAGGCCTGTTGTAGACAGACCTCAGGTGAGTGCCTGTCCAACATATTTATCCCCTTATTTGTTGTGCTACTTGGTTCGCTTTCGTCTATTTTCTCATCTCAACGGGAGATATACATAGGAAATTCCACGTCGGGTCACCAACAGAGCTGAATAGTGGGCAACAAAGCTGATCGGTAGGCAACGAACATCTAGCGGAATCGGTTGGACTCGGGTCGACGCACGTGAGGATTCGGGTGATCCATCGTTGCTGCTTCCTGCGGTTGAAATTGAGATACAAGGCCTATTGTAGACAGGCCTCAGGTGAGTGCCTGTCCAATCTATTTATCGTCTAGTTTGTTGTGCTACTGGGTTTGCATTTGCTTATTTCATATTGGGCGGTATTGTCTCTACGCGAGATTAACTACGGACGGATCGTACGTACGGACTACGGGCGGACGAGGCAAACGTGGAAGAACGATCTATTGGTTTCGGTTGGGCTCGATCTACCACACGCAGGCCTCAGGGCGAAGGGTGTGGACTTCAGCATATAAGCAAGGAAGGTGTTTCAGTGGCGAATAGTATATGGGCTGGCGGTGCGTTTAGTACTGCACATCTGCATGCCAAATTTGAATACGGGAGCGGATATAAATTTAAATTCAAGGCCTGTTGTTGACAGGCTACAGGTTAGTAACTGTCCAACATTTTTTACCGATTCTTGGTGGTGCTGCGTGAGATATTTTTTATTTCTTTTTATTGATTGATTTGGCGGGATCGACTCTGGAATCTTCTTGCAACAATTCGAGCATTTGGCTACACTTATCGTTGGCTCGGCATACTTTGGGAGGTCCCAGTAAACTGATAGTGTGGGTATGGCTACAAAAATAAAAGAAAAGATTAAAAAGCGTGAACGCATTTTCGCTGCTCTGGATCGTCATGTGCGCTTTTTGGAAGCATATGATCCCCAGGTGCAAAAAGGGCAAGTTCAATCCAGATTGGACAAATTAGAGGATTCTTGGGCAGAGTTTAAAGAGTTGCAAGAAGAAATATCGGAGCTTGATACGAAGGGTGAAATAGAGGCTGAGACCAACATGAACTATGAGAAATTTGAAGAAAGTTACTTCGAGATTCGGGCAGCTTTACTAGATAAATTGGAACCTACGTCGCTAGCTCCAAATCTGGATAATTCAGGTCGGAATGGAAGTTCATTGGGTATGCACACAGGAGTTCGGTTACCTCAAATTTCCTTGCCGGAGTTTGATGGGGATTATAAAGGGTGGCTATCTTTTAAATCAACTTTCGTTTCGTTGATACACGAGTCTTTCGAACTCAGCGACGTACAGAAATTTCATTATTTGAAATCTGCCCTGAAGGGAGAGGCGGCGAAGTTAGTCGAATCTCTTACCATCACTAGTGGGAACTACACCATAGCATGGGACACCATCACCAAGCGCTACTCCAACGAATACCTATTGAAGAAACGACATCTGCAGGCGCTAATGGAGTTTCCGAGGATTGAAAAGGAATCAGCCGGGCAGATCCATGGACTAGTGGACGAGTTTGATCAGCGGCTCAAAATATTGAAACAGCTGGGCGAGAATACGGACTATTGGGGCGCGATGATTGTTCATTGGATGTGCTCCAAATTGGACTCGCGCACGCTGCAGCTGTGGGAGGATCATGCAGCATCTATAAAGGATCCCACGTTCAAGATGTTAGTGGAGTTTTTGGAAAAACGTACCAGGGTTTTGGACGCTGTGCTATCCAACACAAGCAACAGTTCGGTTCAACCCAAGACAGCATTCAAGCGCGATCGAGTGGCTGTGCATGCTTCTACGGAGAGCGGAAAAGGGGATAATACTTGCCAGTGTTGCGGTGAACAGCATTATTTGGTGCGGTGTGTGAAGTTCCAGGGTTTCGGGCTGAAGGAAAAATTGGACTTCGTCAACGGAAAGCGGCTATGCAGCAACTGCTTCAAAGCGGGTCACTGGGTGCGTGATTGCAACTCAAAATATAGCTGCAAGACATGCGGGAAGAAACATAACTCACTAATTCATCCGGGGTTTCAACCCAATAGCGGTGGAAGCAATAACAATAGCGGATCAAATGGTAGCAGATCATCCAGCAATGCCGGGAGGAATGGTGACGCAGCAAAGACACACGTTGCAGCCGAAGCAGCAGAGGAAGTGCAAATGGAAGCAGGTGAAGGAACTTCGGCAGGATCGTACAGCGTAGGGACGAGGAAGGATATTTCGAGCTCCACGGTTTTCCTGTCAACGGTGGTGGTAGCGATTCGCGATCAAAATGGTGAGAAGCAGCTAGCACGGGCGTTACTGGACAATGGATCCCAAGTCAACGTGATGAGCGAGCGGCTTTGTCAAATGCTGAAGCTGAAGCGTCGGGCGATTTGTGTTCCAATAACTGGAGTCGGGCAATCCGAATCAACAGCGCGGCATGCAGTCAGTACAATGATAAGTTCCAGAGTCACGGATTTCTCCATCGGTTTGGATTTTCTGGTTTTGCAACGGGTGACATCGGAACTTCCCTCGGTAACTGTGCCTATATCACATTGGAACATTCCTAGCGATCTTAAGATGGCGGATCCTCAATTTAACATAAGCGGTCGCATCGATATGTTACTGGGAGCAGAACATTTCTTTACTTTCCTAATCAACAAAGAGGTGAAAAGGATGGTCTTGGGTCCAAAGCTTCCAATACTAGTGGATTCTGTTTTCGGGTGGATTGTTTCTGGTCGGGATGAAAGTCTTCAACAAAATGGATCGGTTCGATGCTGCACGGCAACCACTACCGAAAAAATAGAAGAGCTATTGGAGAAGTTTTGGAAGGTGGAAAGCTGTGATGATCAACCTGCCTGGTCCAAGGAGGAACAAGACTGCGAGGAAGACTTCAAGCAGACGCATTCCAGAACTGAAGATGGTCGGTACGTAATTCAGTTGCCGAAACATGTCAATTGGGAACGGATGTTGGGAGATTCGAGAGTGATGGCGTTGGACAGGTATCGGAAACTGGAGAATCGTTTGGATCGGAACCCTAGCATGAAGGAACAATACCACGCATTTATGCAGGAGTACTTGGATATGGGGCATATGCGAAGGATAACGGATGCGGAATTACAATCAGAGGCTAATGCAATGGATCAACCGAAGGTGTTCTATTTGCCGCACCACGCGGTTATGAAAGAATCAAGCACTACTACGAAAGTGCGAGTCGTATTCGATGCTTCGGCACGCACGGACAGCGGATATTCACTCAACGATGTACTCCTGAAAGGACCTGTTATTCAGGATGACATATTGAATCTCCTAGTTCGCTTCCGCAGGCATCAGGTGGCGCTTGTGGGAGATGTGGAAAAAATGTATCGGCAAGTACTTCAGGCCATCAATGACGCTCTTCGACTTCGGATTTTCTTCCGGTTCACCAGGGATGGTCCGATACAGGTCTATGAATTGCTAACTGTGACATATGGACTCACGCCGTCATCTTTTCTGGCAACTCGGGCTCTGACGCAGTTGGCTGAAGATGAAGGACAGGAAGGAACAAAGGCTCGTCTCGCACTGCAAGAGGATTTCTACGTCGACGATTATATAGGAGGAGCATCAAATGTGGACGAAGCCATCGAATTACGAAAAAGTTTGACGTCATTAATGGCTAAAGGAGGATTTCCAATCCGGAAATGGTGCTCAAATAAACCGGAGGTTTTGTCCGGTCTACCTGAGGATCAATTGGGGACCAACCTCACGATAACCTTTGATTTGAATCCCGATGAGAAGGTTAAAACTCTAGGGATAACTTGGGAACCTAAAGCAGATCAACTCAGGTTCATATACAGTGTTGAAAATGAAAATGGCGAATGGACCAGGAGGCGTATACTGTCGGCAATCGCTAAGTTGTTTGACCCCCTCGGATTAATTTCCCCCGTAATAGTTACCGCAAAAATAATAATGCAGGAACTGGCACTACTTCATACGGGATGGGATGCTCCGGTACCACCAGAACTACAGCAGAAATGGCAGGACTTCCATCGCCAATTGTCAAAATTAGCAGAATTCTGCATACCCAGATTTGCTTTCATACCCGAATACGTTGATGTACAGCTCCATTGTTTCGCCGACGCATCGGATCTTGCGTATGGAGCTTGTATATATGTTCGTTCCAGTGATCGACAAGACAACGTACGCACCGAACTTTTGTCATCGAAATCTAGAGTCGCGCCTTTGAAGCGACTCACAATTCCAAGACTAGAACTCTGTGCAGCTAGGGAAGCTGCCCACCTATACCAGACAGTAAAAAAGGCCCTCAATTTGGAAAACGTGCAAGCATATTTCTGGTCGGACTCAACTGTGGTGTTGCACTGGTTAAAAGCTCCACCCAACTCGTGGAAGACCTTTGTCGCAAACCGCGTTTCAGCAATCCAGACAACTACGTACGGACACCCATGGCTGCATGTGGCAGGCAAAGAGAACCCCGCCGATCTTGTATCCCGCGGAATGAAGGTCGAGGATTTCCTGGAAAGTGACCTTTGGAAGCAGGGTCCTTTTTGGTTGAAGCAGTCACCGGTGAGATGGATGACTGAAGATGCTGGATCTCCACCCGAAGAAGCAGATTTGGAACCCCGAGCAGTCACTCAAGCTACCGCAGCAACACAAGAAACCAGCTTCATCTTCTCGCTTCGATCTTCTCTGATTCCCTTGGTAAGATTAGTTGCACTGTTCCGACGCTTTGCTGCCAATTCTCGAAAATTCAGCCAGAAAAATACTTCGTCACTTCTAACGATGCAAGAGATCAATTCAGCGAAAATGGCTCTTGTAAAACTGGTTCAAGAGGAATGCTTCCAAGAGGAAATCAAATCCTTGAAAAGGCTCTACCATGTTCCACACAAATCTCCTTTGAAACTACTCTGTCCTTTCCTGGATAAGGATAACATTATCAGAGTTGGCGGTCGTCTACGGAATTCGCTAGAGAACTTCGCAACAGTGCATCCAGCTGTACTTCCAAAGTCGCATGTCTTCACTCGCCTTCTCATCGATTATTACCACCTTCAAACCCACCATGGAGGATGCCAAGTAACGTTAGCGGTCATGAGACAGGAATTCTGGCCAATCAATGGAAAAAGAGCGGTCAGTTCCGTCCTTCGAAACTGTCATCGATGTTTCCGTGTGAACCCCAAGTCGATTGAACAACCGATGGGTCAACTTCCGTCCACACGAGTCCGCCCAGCTCGTCCATTTTTGATAACTGGAATTGACTTTTGTGGACCTTTCTACTTGAAACCCCCTCACCGCCGAGCAGCCCCTCCAAAATGCTATATTTCGGTATTTATTTGCTTCACGACAAAGGCAATACACCTTGAACTGGTTATGGACCTATCAACCGCTGGATTCTTAGCTGCACTTCGTCGGTTTATAGGACATCATGGACTTCCATCGCAAATTCACTCAGACAACGCGACGAACTTCCAAGGATCAAAGCACGAGTTATACGAGTTGTACAAGGGAATCAACAGCAAGACTGGACAACACGAGATCGGATCGGAGCTAGCCCAGCAAGGAATTTCCTGGCACTTCATTCCACCCCGTGCTCCCAACTTCGGTGGATTATGGGAGGCAGCCGTGCGCTCAACCAAGACCTGCCTGAAAAAGGAAATTGGAACCAACCAACTAAGCCATGAAAATTTTTGCACTCTGCTAGTTCAAATATCCGCCGCCCTAAACTCTAGACCTCTAGCCCCATTATCTGATGACCCAAGAGATTTAGATGCCCTCACCCCAGCTCATTTTTTAATAGGGTCGTCTATGAAAGCCCTCCCTGAGCCCGATCTTACCGCCATACCCACAAACCGCCTAGCTCACTATCAGCAACGACAGCAGATGTTTCAACGATACTGGCAACGCTGGAGCCAAGAATACATCACGGGACTGCAACAAGCGACCAAGAACCTTCAGCCCAGCATCATCAGCATCGGCAGCATAGTGATTCTACGGGAAGACAATTCGCCACCACTACAATGGCCGCTAGCGAGAATAGTCGAGGTACACCCAGGCGCAGACGGAGTGGTACGAGTGGTCACAGTCAAGACGTTCGAGGGGACGTACAGGCGTCCGGTCAACCGAATTTGTCCATTACCCAACGAGGACTCTGCAGAAGCTCCATGATTTTTTTGAAGAAGAAGCAAAATTTTGAATTGAAATTGAATAGCTAGGATAAGATAGGTGTTAGTTGAAACATAGTTTCAAGGGGGCTGGAAATGTTAGTCGATAAGCAAAATATTTAAATTTAAGTAAAATATGCAATGATCACCACTATTTGAGGATCACTGGAGTTGCATAGTACTTAACATTTCCACAAGAACTCACTACACAATTGTATCTAAATGAACACTGCACACGAACGATACACGAAGAGATACATATAACCCCCAGTAGAATAGGTAGATAGATCGTTAGAAGACAACACAACAGTCAGTATCCTACCGATAGAGCTCAAATAAAGGTTGAGATTAACTCTCGCGTTTTGCTAGTTCCAAAAATAAAGTGTTTTTAAGAAGTATTACATAAAGGTTGTGAATAAGTGGTGGAAAGAAAAGGACTTGGACTACATATACAGGACGAAGGACATTTAGGACGGTTAAGGATTGGAAGGCGGTGGATTGTAAGCAGTAAGGATAAAAGAGGATCGAGTTGGAAAGAAACGAAAAGGAGAACACAACGTAGGACAAAAAAGGTACGTGGAGAAGTGGTTTGGAAACTTCGGAAAGGCCGTTTAAAGATTGCTCAACCCGCGAACCGTATCCCACAACAGACACCTTGCAGCTCCCTTAATGCGGCGATTGGTAAAATGGATTGAGAGGCTTCTTGGAATAATTCGAGAGTGGAGAAAAGTCTTGGTCGTTTGTACACCGCTTTTAGACATCGATTCTGCATGGTTTGGAGTGCTTTTATGTCCTTTTTTCTCGCAGCTCCCCAGATTGAGATCATGTATTGCAACTTTGCTTGCACGAATGCATGATACAAACATATTAATTGCATTGTGGGTATAAAACTTGATATCTTCCAAAGGATGCTGTGTATGGCACTTAGATCTTTTCTTAGGCAGTCTATATGCGCGTCCCATCTCATATGTTCGTCGAACTTAAGGCCCAGGTATTTAAATGTTTTGACTTGCTGTATTACAGTAGTGTTAACTTGGAGCTGATCGTGTTGTGTAGGCAAACGGTTGTTGGATTTAAAAATGATGTATTTGGTTTTATCCAGGTTGAGCGAGAGAAGGTTTGTATCGAAGTAGGCTTTGAGTTGTTCAAGATCCATTGACATCTGCGATATAATCGTCCCGACGTCGGAGTGTTCGTACGACAGCGACGTATCATCCGCAAACAGTCTAGGTTTACCATGTAAGTGTAATTTGTGCAGGTCATTTACATACAGGATAAACAAGAGAGGCCCTAGATTGCTACCCTGGGGGACTCCAACCGGTAGGTTCCCTAGGTCACTAGATGACTGGTTTATTTGGACGTATTGCTTCCTTCCGGCTAGATAACTAGCGAAGAGGGAGTTCGCATTTCCCCTGATTCCAAGTGTATCTAGTTTCCGAAGTAAAATTGCGTGGTCGATTGTGTCAAAAGCCTTCTTTAAGTCCAAAAATAACACCCCCATGAACTTCCGATTATCCAGGGCATCTACCAGCTCGGTAGCTGCTGTTAGAGTGCTTGATCCTTCGCGAAAACCGTACTGGTAGCTATATAATAACTTATGCTGTTTAAGGAATTGCGACACGCGATCTGCTAACAGCTGTTCTAGAAGCTTACTAAACACCGATAATATCGAGATGGGTCGATAGTTGCTACAGTCTGTCCTTTTTCCTGCTTTGTAAATCGGTAGAACTCGTGCTGTTTTGAGGAATTCTGGGAATTCACCGTTCTGGATACAGTCGTTGAAGATGTTCCTAATTAAAGGAGCCAAAATTGTATGATTCGCCTTGACAAATTGCGCTGGAATTCCATCTGGTCCTGGACTCTTTGATGAATCAAGCTTACTTATTTTAAGAATAACTTCTTCTTCTGTAGCTGGTCGAAAGTATATACTTATACTTATTCTTATACTTATACTTATACTTATACTTATACTTATACTTATACTTATACTTATACTTATACTTATACTTATACTTATACTTATACTTATACTTATACTTATACTTATACTTATACTTATACTTATACTTATACTTATACTTATACTTATACTTATACTTATACTTATACTTATACTTATACTTATACTTATACTTATACTTATACTTATACTTATACTTATACTTATACTTATACTTATACTTATACTTATACTTATACTTATACTTATACTTATACTTATACTTATACTTATACTTATACTTATACTTATACTTATACTTATACTTATACTTATACTTATACTTATACTTATACTTATACTTATACTTATACTTATACTTATACTTATACTTATACTTATACTTATACTTATACTTATACTTATACTTATACTTATACTTTTACTCATACTTATACTTTTACTGATAATTATTTCTTCATCAACATTCATTTTTTGTGATACAACTGAAAACAATGAAAAGCCTGGCTCAGTTCTAGAAATATATGAAGGTTTACAGTTTTTCAGGAAGAATTCGGAAACGCTCATATTAATGACAAAACAGAAAATGAACTAACGTTTCGAAAAATAAGCATTTTAGCAGTCCAAAAATCCTTGTTCGATAAATTTTTCGAACGAGATATACATAATCATAAGCAGCTTTATCTTTGAGTTACAATTTTTAGGATTGATTTTTTACGAATTATCCTGAATAAGTACGAAGGAATGAAATATGACTCCCCAAGGTTTGTTTGAAAAAACAAACCACAACAAACAGACAAAGGTGGAAATTCATTGCACAAATATTTTTCTTTAGTTTTCTCAGGTATTAAAAATTTTTCGTCAGTTTTTGTCATTCTTTACCATTTTTATTATTTTGTTTGTTATAAATTATCAGTTTTTGTCAAATATTCCAATTGGTTGTAGTATTATGTAACTGTTTTTCACGCTTTAATTTTTTTTTTTTCATTTTATTGTTTTTTATCATCCTTTCACTTTTTAATTAATGTTTCATTTTTTTCCATATTCTGTCATTTGTTAAAGTTTTTTTAGTCATTTTTTTCACTTTTGTTATCCTAAGTAATTTGTGTCTTACTAAAGGTAATTTTTTTCTCCGTTTATGTAATTTTTCATATACAAACCCCTTTCGTGATGATCAATGGAGATACAATACAACAACAACAACAAAATAGAACAATATAAAGTACTCATGATGATAAAATTGGTAAAAATTATACAAAATTTAAAAAAAAAACCTAAACACAACCAAATGACTTTAAACCAGAATAAAGAACTAAAAAATGATAAAAAAAAACAACAAAAATAGCTAATATGATACGAACAAGAAAACAAGAAATATAAACAAATCTAGAAAACTGATAAATGCACAAAACCATGAATAAAAACTTGGGGTGATAAAAAATTGATTCAAAATTATGTTAATTTGAAAATTATATTTTTTGTAGGTATAAATAATGTTCCATTTGGTTTTTTTTATCATTTTTTTAGCATGTTTTGCCAATTTTTTTTTAATTTGTCCTTTGTCCCTTTTAGTATAATATTTGTTAAGTTTTGTAAATTTTTGTCAGTTTTAATTTTTTTAATTTCATTTTGGTAATTTTTTTTTTAAATATATTATGTCGTTTGTTGTCCTTTTTTCTGTCAATTTATGATGGTTTATATCATTTCTGTCATTTTAATTTTTGAAACTTTTTTTTGTAATTTTTTTTTAAATTGAATGTTATTGTTTTCAGTTTCGTGTAGAAATAAATAAATGTTTCTTATTTGTCTATTTTTATTTTCTTTTATTTTTTGAAATTATTTTTCAGTTTTTGTCTGTCCTTGTTGTTTTTTGTAGTATTCTGTCATTATTTTTCTTTTTTTTCAACTTTTCACTATAATTGTTAATTCATGTAAGTTTTCTTATTTTTTGGATTTCTTTTTATAATTTGTAATTTTTGGTCATTTTATCCCTTTTGTTATTTTGTTCCTTTTTCATTTTTTTGTCTTTCATCTGAATTTTTAGACAAATCTTGTCATTATTTGCCATATTATGACAAATTTAGTCAAAATGTGTCATATTTTATTAAATTTGGTCAGATTTTGTCACATTTCATCATTTTTTGCCATTTTTTTAAATACTTTGACAATTTTTTTATTTTTTTTGACATAAATTTGCCATTTTGGCATGGTTTGTCAATTTTTGTCTTTTTTTTATTTATTTCAAAGCATGTTTGGTCTTTTTTTTCATATTTGTTTTTTTGCAATTTTTCGTAATTTTTCGCTTCCTTTTTGTCATTTCTTAACGATTTTTGTATGGTTTTTTTCATTTTCGTTTTTTTTTGTCATTTTCTGTTGATTCATGTTATTTTGCCATTTCCAATCTTGGTTATTTATTTGCAATTTTTTGTCGTCAATTGTCATTATTTTTCGTTAAAAGTATTTTTTTTGTATTTTTTATTTGTTTTTCCGTTTTTGTACTTTATCGTTTTTTTTTTCATTTTTTTATATGTATTTTTAATTTTTTTTTGTAATTTTTTGACTTTTATCGAAATATTTTTGAAATTTTTGGTAATTTTTTTGTCGATTTGTCAATTTTTTCTTTAAAACCATTTTTTACATTTGTTTTTTCAACTTTTGTCACTCATTTGTCAATATTTCTCTGTTTTTGTTTTAAATTGTAAGTAATGTTAGTATTTTATTTTCTGTATTTTTAATATTTTGTGGGTTTAGTTTTTTTAAACTCGAATTTTTAATTTTTAAAAACATTTCTTTATTAGGTTTTGAAATTTTTAGTTTTTTGATTTTTTTTTAATTTGCTTAAACTTTTTGTAACCATTACTTAACTTGCCGGCCTTATCAGTGAAAAGAAATGTCCTTTTGAGTATCATCTTAAGATTATGAAATTTTACAGATGGATGAAAAGTAAGAAGAAGTGTGAAAATGAGAGAGAAAAATTTAATTTAAAGCATTATCATCACATATCAAATTTAAGTTCGAACACCGGTCAACCACTCTAAAGTGATAGATAAAGAAAGAGTTACAAACTTACTTCAAAAGACATCACTTTTCAAAATAAGGTAACAAACATTAATAACGGGGATCGATCTCTTCTTATTTTTTTGTTATTTTTTGCATTGCTTTTGTAACTTTTATTCAATTATGAAACTTAGTTTTTGTAATTTTTTGTCATTTTTCGTCATTTTTTTGAAATTTTTTGAAATTTTTTGTCATTTTTGTAATTTTTTTTTAATTTTTTGTAATTTTTTGTAATTTTTTTGTAATTTGTAATTTCATATCATTTTTTGTCATTTTTTGTCATTAATTTGTCATTTTTTGTCATTTTCTTTTGTCATTTTTTGTCATTTTTTGTCATTTTTTGTAATTTTTTGTAATTTTTTGTCATTTTTTGTCTTTTTTTATCATTTTTTGTCATTTTTTGTCTTTTTTTGTATTTTTGTGTAATTTTTTGTAATTTTTTGTAATTTTTTGTCATTTTTTGTCATTTTTTGTCATTTATTGTCACTTTTTGTCACTTTTTATCATTTTATGTCATTTTTTGTCATTTTTGTCATTTTTTGTCATTTTTTGTCATTTTTTGTCATTTTTTGTCTTTTTTGTCATTTTTTGTCATTTTTTGTCATTTTTTGTCATTTTTTGTCATTTTTTGTCATTTTTTGTCATTTTTTGTCATCATTTTGTCATTTTTGTTATCATTTTGTCATTTTTTGTCATTTTTGTCATTTTTTGTCATTTTTTGTCATTTTTTGTCATTTTTTGTCATTTTTTGTAATTTTTTGTCATTTTTTGTCAATTTTTGTCATTTTTTGTCATTTTTTGTCACATTTTGTCATTTTTTGTCATATTTTGTCATTTTTTGTCATATTTTGTCATTTTTTGTCATTTTTTGTCAATATTTTGTCATTTTTTGTCATTTTTGTCATTTTTTTCTTTTTTAAATTTTATATTTTATTAAATTTTTTGTAATTTTTTTCACTTTATGTCATTTTAGTCATTTTTTGTCAATTTTTGTCAATTTTTGTCAATATTTGTATTTTTTTGTCATTTTATTGAAATTTTATGCGTTTGTCATTTTTTTGATATTTTTTGTACTCTTTTTTAATAGTCATTTTTTATAATTTTCGTTCTTTTTGGAAATATTTTTGTCATTTTTTTTATCGTTTTTGTCTTTTTCTGTAAATTTTTGTATATTTTTGTTATGCTTTGTTGTTCGTTGGTAATTTTTTGCCGTTTTGTCATTCTTCATGATTTTTGTTTTGTTATTTTTTGTCATTTTTCGCCATTTTTGGGCATGGTTTGTTATTTTTTTATCATGTTTTTTATATTATTTTTTTTCATTTTCGGTAATTTTTCTTTGTCAATTTTTGTTATTTTCTTGAGATTTTTGAATTTTTTGTAAATTTTTGATTTTTTTTGTTGTTTATCCCATTTAGTTTATTGAAAGTTTTCGGCAATTTTTTGTATTTTTTTTGTCACATTATGATATTTCTTTTTTGTTATTTTTTTGGCATTATTTTTTAATTTGTTTGGTTATTTATTGTCATTTTTGTCAATATTTTATCTATTTTGACAAAACTGACATAATTTTACATTCTGAAACAAAAATTGGAAGTCTATAATTGTCAACTGATGTCAGTTCTGTAATTTTTTGTGAATTTTTTTTACCTTTAGAATTTTAAATGAATTAAATATTATTTTTGTAAAATTGTGTCATTAAAATTATGTCATTATTGTGAATTTTTTTGTGTCAAATTTTCTCAAACTATGTCATTTTTTGTCATTTTTCGAAACCTTTTGTAATTTTTTTAACTTTTTTTTTGAAATTTTTTGCCGATTCTTTTCAGTTTTCCAATTTGTTGTCTTGTTTTGCCTTCATTCATGTTTTTAGTTCTTTTTGTGTTATTTTTGCCATTTTTGTCATTTTAGTCATTTCTTTTGTACTTTTTTTGAATTTTTGAAATTTTTTTCTCGATTTTCGTTATTTCTTATCATTTTTAGTTCTTTTTTTTGTATTTTGTGCCAATTTTTGTATTTTTCTCAATTTTTTTTTGTTATGTTTATTTTTTGAATTTTTTTAATTTATTGATTTTTTTTTATGTTCGTCTTTTTTTGTCGTTTTTGTCATTTTATGTCATCTTTTATTATTATTTGTTTATTGATGTATTTTTTTGTCATCTTACATTTTTTTCCGTTTTTTTCTTTATGTTTATTTTTTATCATTTTTTCTGTTTTTTTGTCCTTTTTTTTTAATTTTATGTTATTTCATGTTTTTCATGTAATTTCATGTCATTTCATGTAATTTCATGTAATTAAATGTTATTTCATGTAATTTTATGTAATTATATGTAATTTCATGAAATTTCATGTAATTTCATGTAATTTTTTGAAATTTTATGAAAGTTTTGTCAGTACATTAATTTTTTGTAAGACTTTTGTCAGTTTTTGTGGTTTTTTTTTATATTTTTTTTCGTTTTTGTTCAATTTTTGTAAATTTTTCGTAACTTTTAACAATTCTTGTCAATTTTGAAAATTTTTATCGATATTTGTCAATTTATCAATTTTCGTCAATATCTGTCCATTTTTCTCGATTTCTGTTTATTTTTGTGAATTTTTGTCATTTTTATTGTAAATACTATCAATCTGTTGTTTTTTTTATTGTGTTTTTTTTTTTAATTTATTTTTAAGATATTGTCATTTTAATTTTTTTTTTTGTTATCTATAGTCGATTTTTGTTCTATTTTCTTATTTTTTTTATCATTATTTTTGTAATTATTTAATTTTTGGTCATTTTAAGTCCGTAAATGTAAATAAATATCACTTTTTTAAGCTCGATGTCGATTTTTGTCAATGTTTTTTTCATTTGTTTTGACAATCATTTTAAGTCATGTATTTAGTTTTGCATTTTTTTTGTCACATTAATCCTTTTTTTCATTTTCAGATACTTTTTGGTGTTTATTTTGGAATTTTATAATATTTTTTTCAAATTATTTGTCATTTGTTTTGCATTTTTAGTGATTTTGTGTTATCAAATCTTTGATTGCTTGTTATTTTTTTAGATTTTAATTTTTTTTTGTACCATGCCATGTTTTCTTGTAGTTTATTTCTATTTTTGTGTTTTTTTTTTGCATTTTTCTGGACTTTTTTCAATCAAATCTTTCTTTCGTGCATTTTCAGTAATTTTGTGTTTTTTTTTACTTTCTGTTTTTATTTTTTTAAGTTGTTTTTTATGTATATTTTATGTATAAGTTTTGTATATTAAAGTCGTTCAATGAAATGTGTCGTTATTTTGATTAAGTGTGGTCATTGGTTTGGATTTTTCAATTTTTGGTTTATATATTGTGATACTCGCGTTGTGTATCTCAGTTTTTTTTATCTATTTGCAACGCCTATTTCAAAAAATGTTCAATTCTCCTTTTCTTTATTGTTAATTCGGCGAAAATGAAGGGATGTTAAATACTCTTGACTTTAAACTTTTTCAAAATCTCACCAAGAAATGTGCTTTAATCAGGTTCCTAAATTTTCAGCCGTTTTCACTACATTTCCTATCGTTTTAAAATCTTCTGCCACCCTACTTAAAATCCCCGATATGAGAGCACAGCTGACCCGAGTTTAAGTAGGAGCCAGTAATGTAGAACGTTTTGCGCATAGTGGGACAATTTTCGTCCGAGATGATTCAATTCTTCCAGCTCTAAGCTTCTTTTGGCCTTAGAACCGGGAAAAGTGTTTATGGACTGTTTTTATGTCTCGATCGTAAAACGGATCTCATGATTCGGTTGTTGGCGGATGATATGGGTTATAAGAAAGACTACAAGGATGGCCGCAGTGAATCTTCTTTAGGGATCAACCTGGTCACCGGGTTGGTTTTCGGTTTCTCTAATTTTAATGGGTAGCATATGAATTTCGGTCATCGGAATTTTCGGGTTTTTAGAGTTCATCGCTATGTGTGTGGCATGAAACCGGAAAGCGTATTTCGTCCATTAATGTCACACTGAATGCCGTTAGATTGACCCCTTGCTTATCGCTATTTTTTATGGGAAAATATGGAATACAGGTTGAACTTGAAAATATGCAAAACATCTCTCAACAGCTGTAATTATTCACGGAACGTCTTTTGAAGAAAATTTCGTCGTGGAATAAGTGATGTGAAATTAGGCAAAAAAAAGCTAAACTCTCTGATAGTTCTCGACACCGACTTGTGTCTTACCATTTTAGTCAAGATTTCCGTCAGTAAAAGATTATCAACGGGAGGTTCGTCACGACTGAATCAAGGGAATCCCAAAACATTTCACTGGCAAATTATGAACATGAACCTGTGCTGCCGGAGCCTAACCTTTGACCAGAGCTGAACTTCGGCAGAAAATCCCGGCAGCCGGCTCAATTTGAAATTCAAAAAACGGTAGCCAGAGCCGGATCAATCGGCGGAGGCCATCTTGGGCTGATCCCCGTTATTTCGTTTCCGTTGATGTAACAAAAGAAATATTGATTCTTCTTGGTTGAAAGAGAGATATAGAAAGCTGGGAAGGAAAACAAATTCAAAAGTGCATCTCCAACCGTTTTGCGATGGCCTTTTTCAGTGCTTGGATAAAGACTTGGACTGGGATGGACAAGTTCCCATACCGGGATATTCGTATGCAATCTTGGCGCATTCGGAATAAACTGTCGCCATTCTGCCATCCGTGTTGTCAATGGCGATGCACCAATGCACGCAGACTGGGACACAATTGTTGGCTATTGAAAACACATTGAATGACTGATTTATCTTCACTTGTTCTGTGACCTCGGCTCTCTTTCCCGTTTTTGATCTTCCCCATTCTTTGCCGGACGATTGTGGAGGGAAATTTCAATAACATATGATAAGCGTTTTGTCCAAACCCTTCAAAGTTATAGCTGGAGAAGTTTGAAAGTGTCGAAAAATATATTACGAACACTCAAAGACACAACGTCTTTTTCACATTTTGAAAGGCATAAGATTTGTTGATTTTGAAAATATAGATGAAATTTCATAAAAATAAAAAAAAATGCAAATCACAAGATTTCGTGCGTATATATATAATTTACGGCAATACTCTTGTTTTTTTTTTCGATCCAAGTGAATATAAAAGATATTACATGCTGATGGCAATGCATTGTAAGCCGTTTTATTTTAGTAAATTTATTGATTTTTTTTCGAACCTGTCACGTTATTAAAATAAAGAAAATTGCATAAAAGGAATTTTTGATTAAACATCAATAAGTCACACACAAACGCATCCAAATAACAAATCAATGCTTGTGGGGAATCGTGGGCCAAACATCTTGGGTCACCTATATTTTAATGTTTTTAAACACATTTCGTTTTCTTTGTTACATTGTTTCATGCAGTTATATTTGTGTTCATTTCTCGCCAAAGAATTAAAACATATCCTTAACCTAGGTTTAGGGTGATGGGATTCGATCCCTGGACCTCTGGTATAAAAACCAGGCACGTTAATTAAAGTAGGCTTAATAAATACCACCGCGTTTTTTCTTTCAGTTTTATGTAATTTTTATTGGGAACTGATGTCAGTTTTGTAATTTTTAACATCTTTTACCATTTTTGTTATAACTAATCATGTTTTGTCTTTATTTTATGTTTCGAATATTTTGGCATTTTGTTGGAATTTTGTAATTTTTTGTCGTTTTTTTACATTTAATGACGTTTTTTGTATTTTTTGTCATTTTTTGTAATTTTTTGTCATTTATTGTTATTTATTGTAATTTTTTGTAATTTTTCGTCATATAATGTCATTTTATGGAATTTTGTGCAATTTTTTGTAATTTTTTGTCATTTTTTTGTCATTTTTTGTGATTTTTGTAATTTTTTGTATATTTTTGTCATTTTTTGTCATTTCTCGATATTTTTTGTCAATTTTATCATTTTTGTTTTCATTGTTTGTCATTTTTTGTCATTTTTTGTAATTTTTTATCATTTTACTCTTTTTTTTTGTTATTTGATGTCATTTTTTGTTATTTTCTGTAATTTTTTGTCGATTTTCGTCGGATTAATTCATTTTTTGTCTTTTTTTAATTTTTTGTTTTAAAGTAATTTTTTTTGTCTTTTTTTGTGATTTTTGTAATTTTTTTATCATTTTATGTCATGTTTTGTCATTTTTTGTATTTTTTTTGTAATTTTTTATATTTTTGACATTTTTTTTCATTAAATTTTTTTTTGTTATTTTTCGTCATTTTTTGTAATTTTTTGCAACTTTTTGTAATTTTTATCATTTAATGTCATTTTTTGTCATTCTTTGTCATTTTTTGTCATATTTTGTCATTTTTTGGCTTTTTTTGTAATTTTTGTCATGTCATTTTTGCCATTTTTTGTCATTTTTGTAGCTTTTTGTCATTTTTAACATTTTTTGTAATTTTTTGTCATTTTTTATCATTTTTAGTCATTTTTGTCATTTTTTGTCATTTTTTTTACATTTTTTGCCTTTTTTGTCATTTTTGTCGGTTTTGCAACTTTTTGTAATTTTTGTCATTTTTTGTCATTTTTTGTCATTTTTTGTCATTCTTTGTCATTTTTTGTCATATTTTGTCATTTTTTGTCTTTTTTTTTCAGTTTTGTCATTTTTTTACATTTTTTGCCTTTTTTGTCATTTTTGTCGGTTTTGTAATTTTTTATAATTTTTTGTCATTTTTATCAGTTTTTGTCTTTTTTGTCATTTTTGTCATTTTTTGTCACTTTTTGTCATTTTTTGTCATTTTTTGTCATTTTTTGTCATTTTTTGTCTTTTTTTTGTCATTTTTTGTCATTTTTTGTCATTTTTTGTCATTTTTTGTCACTTTTTGTCATTATTTTGTTTTTTTTTTTTTTTGTAATATTTTGTTATTTTCTGTCACTTTTAGTCATTTTTTGTCATTTTTTGTCATTTTTATCCATTTTGTGCCATTTTTTGTCATTTTTCAGTTATATTGTGTAATTTTTTGTCATTTTTGTTATTTTTCGTCATTTTTGTCATTTTTTGTCATTTTTTGTCATATTTTGTTAGTTTTTGTAATTTTTTGTAATTTTTTGTCAGTTTTTGTCATTTTTTGTCATTTTTTGTCAATTTTTGTCATTTATTGTCATTTTTTGTCATTTTTTGTCATTTTTTGTCATTTTTTGTCATTTTTTGTCATTTTTTGTCGTTTTTTGTCATTTTTTGTCATTTTTTGTCATTTTTTGTCATTTTTTGTCATTTTTTGTCATTTTTTGTCATTTTTTGTCATTTTTTGTCATTTTTGTCATTTTCTGTCATTTTTTGTCATTTTTTGTCATTTTTTGTCATTTTTTGTCATTTTTTGTCATTTTTTGTCATTTTTTGTCATTTTTTGTCATTTTTTGTCATTTTTTGTCATTTTTTGTCATTTTATGTCATTTTTTGTCATTTTTAGTCATTTTTTGTCATTTTTTGTTATATTTTGTCATTTTTTGTCGTATTTTGTTTGTTTTTGTCATTTTTTGTAATTTTTTGTCATTTTTTGTCATTTTTGTCATTTTTTGTCTTTTTTTGTCATTTTTTGTCATTTTTTGTCATTTTTTGTCATTTTTTTGTAAATTTTTGTAATTTTTTGACATTTTTTGACATTTTTTGTCAATTTTTGTCATTTTTTGTCATTTTTTGTCATTTTTTGTAATTTTTTGTAATTTTCTGTCATTTTTTGTCATTTTTTTGGCATTTTTTGTCATTTTTTGTCAAATTTTGTCGTTTTTTGTCGTTTTTTGACATTTTTTGTCATTTTGTACATTTTTTGTCATTTTTAGTCATTTTTTGTCATTTTTTGTTATATTTTGTAATTTTTTGTCATTTTTTGTAATTTTTTGTCATTTTTTGTCATTTTTTGTCATTTTTTGTCATTTTTTGTCATTTTTTGTCATTTTTTGTCATTTTTTGTCATTTTTTGTCATTTTTGTCATTTTTTGTCAGTTTTTGTCATATTTTGTTTGTTTTTGTCATTTTTTGTCATTTTTTGTCATTTTTTTATTTTTTGTCATTTTTTGTCTTTTTTTTATTTTTTGTCATTTTTTGTCATTTTTTGTCATTTTTTGTCATTTTTTTGTCATTTTTTGTCATTTTTTGTCATTTTTTGTCTTTTTCTGTCATTTTTTGTAATCTTTTGTTATTTTTTGTTATTTTTTGTAATTTTTTGACATTTTTTTGTTATTTTTTGTCATTTTTTGTCAAAATTTGTCATTTTTTGTAATTTTTTGTATTTTTTTTAATTTTTTATCATTTTTTGTCTTTTTTTTGTCATTTTTTGTCACTTTTTGTCATTTTTTGTCATTTTTTGTCATTTTTTGTCATTTTTTGTCATTTTTTGTCATTTTTTTTCATTTTTTGTCATTTTTTACCTTTTTTGTAATTTATTGTTTGTTTTGTACATTTTTTGTCTTAATTTTGTTTTTTTTTGTCATTTTTGTCAGTTTTCAGCCTTGTTTGTCTTTTTTTGTAATTTGTCGTCAAATTTTTCATTTTCTGTAATTTATTGTTCAATTTTCGTATTTTTTTGTCATTGTTCGTATTTTTTTGTCATTTTTGTAATTTTTTGAAATTTTTAACCATTTTTTAACATTTTTGGTCATTCTTTGTCAAAATTGTCAATCTTTTGTAATTTTTTAAGTTTTAATAATTTTTAATAGTTTTTTGTGATTTTTGTCATTATATGACATTTTTTGTCATTTTTTGTAATATTTTGTTAGTTTTTGTCATTTTTTGTTATCTTTTGTCATTTTTTTTCATTTTTTGTTATTTTTTGTAATTTTTTGTCATTTTTTGTCATTTTTTGTAATTTTTTGTTATTTTTTCGTCATTTTTTGTCATTTTTTGTCTATTTTTGTAATTTTTATGTAATTTTTTGTTTTTTTTTGTAATATTTTGACATTTTTTGTCATTTAATGTTATTTTTTGTAATTTTTTGTCATTTTTTATCATTTTTTGTCTGTTTTTTCATTTTTGTCTTTTTTTTCATTTTCTGTCATTTTTTGTCATTTTTTGTCATTTTTTGTCATTTTTTGTCATTTTTTGTCATTTTTTGTCATTTTTTGTCATTTTTTGTCATTTTTTGTTTTTTTTTACCATTTTTGTCATTTCTTGTTAGTTTTAATCATTTTTTGTCTTAATTTTGTTATTTTATGTCATTTTTGTCAGTTTTCAGCCTTGTTTGTCTTTTTTTGTAATTTTTTGTCAAATTTTTCATTTTCTGTTATTTTTTGTTCAATTTTTGTAATTTTTTGTCATTTTTCTTATTTTTTTGTCATTTTTTTTTTTTGTAATTTTGAATCATTTTTTAACATTTTTGGTCGTTCTTTGTCAAAATTGTCAATCTTTTGTAATTTTTTGGCATTTTTGTCATTTTTTGTCATTTTTTGTCATTTTAGTCATTTTTTTACATTTTTTGTCATTTTTTGTCATTTTTTGTCATTTTTTGTCATTTTTTGTCATTTTTTGTCATCTTTCGTCATATTTTGTCATTTTTTGTAATTTTTTGTGATTTTTTGACATTTTTTTTTCATTTTTTGTCATTTTTGTCATTTTTTTTGTAATTTTTTTGGAATTTTCTGTCATTTTTTGTCATTTTTTGTCATTTTTATATTTTTTTTGTAATTTTGAATCATTTTTAAACATTTTTGGTCGTTCTTTGTCAAAATTGTCAATCTTTTGTATTTTTTTGGCATTTTTGTCATTTTTTGTATTTTTTTGCCATTTTTTGCCATTTTAGTCATTTTTTACATTTTTTGTCATTTTTTGTCATTTTTTGTCATTTTTCGTCATATTTTGTCATTTTTCATATTTTTTTGTGATTTTTAAACATTTTTTTTTTCATTTTTTGTCATTTTTGTCATTTTTTTGTAATTTTTTTGTAATTTTCTTTTATTTTTTGTCATTTTTTGTCATTTTTTGTCATTTTTTGTCATAATTTGTCATTTTTTGTAATTTTTTGTCTTTTTTGTCATTTTTGGTCTTTTTTTGTCATTTTTTGTCATTTTTCGTTGGTTTTGTTAATTTTTTGTTTTTTATTTTTTCATTTTATGTCTTTTTCGTCAGTTTAAAACATTTTTTGTCATTTTTGTCATTTTCTGTCAGTTTTTGTCATTTTTTTTTCATTTGTTTTCATATATTATTATTTTTTGTTAATCTATGTCAGTTTTTATCTTATTTAGTAATTTTTTGTAATTTTTTGAAATTTTTTTTTTTCATATAGTGAGATTTTATGTCACTTTTAATCTTTTTTTTATGCTGTTTTGTCATTTTATGTCATTTTTTGTCGTTTTCAATCATTTTTGTAATTTTTATGTCTATTTTTTTTATCATTTTCGTTATTTTTGGAAATTTGTTTATTTTTGGTATTTTTTTCGTTTTTTGACAATTTTTGTTTTTTTTTTGTCATTTTTTGTATCATTTAATTATTTTTGACTTTTTATTTTGGTTTTTTTTTTCTTGTTTTTTTTTGCCAATTTATGTGATTTTCTAACTTTTTTTAAATTTTTGTTAATTTTAGTCCTGTTTTTATATTTTTTGTAATTTTTAGTTTTTTTTGTACTTTTATGTTTTTTATTGTAATTTGTTGTCATTTTATTTCACTTTTTATCAATTTTTTTAATTTTATGTCATTTTTTTGTAATGTTTTTCATTTTTTATCATTTTTTGTCTTTTTTTGTCATTTTTGACATTTTTGTAATTGTTTTTTATTTTCTGTAATTTTCTAACTTTTTGTATTACTTTTTGTACATTATTTGTTATTCTTGGTTTTTTGTTTTTTTTTGTACTTTTATATGATTTTTGTAGTTTTTGGTTATATTTTGTCAATGATGTAATTTTTTTTTTGTTTTTTGTAATTATTTGTCATTTTTTTTCGGTTTCCTTTATTTTCATTTTAAAATTTTTTTAACAGTTTATTTCTTTTTGTCATTTTTTGTCCTTTTTTGTTTATATTTATTTATTGAATCCCTACCCATTTTTTATCAGTTTTTGTTGATTTTTATCATTTTTTGTGATTTTATGCAAGCTTTTGTCGTTTTTGTCATTTTCGTCATTTTTTTCGTCATTTTCTGTCGTTTTTTTGAATTTCCTATAAACCTTCTCTCTAATCTTCGATTTTTGTAACTTTTCTTATTTTTGTTTTTTTTTTTTATTTCCTTGTGATTTTGTGTTATTTTCTTTTTGAGTTCTTGTAAAATTTTGTAAATTATTTCAATTTTTCCATTTGTATTTTCTAAATTTTGCATGTTTACCTCATAATAGAAGTAATTTATATTTACCAACGCTTTTAACAGTAGGGTCAGTTTTCCTCAGATCAGTGAAAGAATTTGAAACAGCGACATTGTTTGATTGTTTTCGAGAGAACAAATCTCAACAGTAATCCTTCCGACGAAAACAATTTCTCAATGCCACGCAGTATGCAAATATCTCCATCTCCATCTTTTTCAGCAGGGAAGCTGCAAGCCTGAAAACATACAAACATATCGGCGCATGAAATATTTATTATTGTGCTCTCGGAACAGAAAAAAGGCTGAATGCGTGAGATTTTTCTCATGAATGAAAAACCCATTTGACAATAAAATTAAACAATGACACATTGATCGTTGAACGGAAAAAAGTATAACACTTTTCACAAATTCAAATCAGAATGACTTACCTGTTTTCAGATTATATTTCAATATTCATTAAAACATTCCGTTAGAAAATTAGCAAAATAAGGACGTCTGGAAAAACACATGAATTGAGAAATTACAGCACTTGTTGGTAGGAAAATCAAACATAAACTACTTCTAAGAAGTTCGAGCGGTTGGCAAAGTTGAATTGCTGCCGACTGATCGACTTTGAGTGGCTAATCAAAATAAACTTCAAACTTTGCTTCCCGAATGTCTGTTTAGGCGTAATTGAATTTTTTGTTGTGTTATTTCTTTGTGCGTGGCTCATGACGATTCAAGTAGGGGTGAATACTACTGATTTTTTTTTTAATTTTACGGAAATCGTTAAGCAATTTAGAAAATAGTTTAACAATATGGAAAATAAATTATAACAAAAATATAAAAAGATTGAAAAATTGTTAAACATATCAGAAAATTATTACATACCCTATTGATTTCATACCCTTGGGATTTCAAACGTTCGCTCGAAAGATTATTTACGTTTCATCAAATCACTGCTTTTGAGAGCAGCACTTCTTTTCTTAGTGTGAGATTTACATTTCAAGGAACAAGTCAGCAGGAAAAAAGAAGCTGTTGGAATCCACTGAGTCTGGCTGGTCATTTACAAACAAACTGACCAGGAAAGCAAGTCGGCCCAAGTCATTTCGGCTTAGCGATGCCATCGATTTGGCGCTCTTTCGCCACCCCGGAAAGTCTATGAATTCATAACCTATAACCACTATAACGATGTTTCGGATTATCCCAACTGGCGGCGACACATCTTTGGGGTAAGGTAGGATGATTCAAGTGAATGGTAAGGGGGGATGAATCTGAAGGAAAACATTCGCCAAAGTGGAGCAAAATGCGTGTATAGGGGCACTTTTTATGCGTGAACTTACTTAGCGTCGATGTTGATGCACTTGGTTCGATGAGAGATGTTTTTTTTATATTTTCCTATCTTACCGCACTTAGAAATGGAACGAGATTTGTGGTGGGTTCGTTTATTTTCGTTTGAAAGTGCGGAATCAGCATCGAAGAAAAAACTTGGCTAAACAATCTCAAGAAAAGGGTGAATAGGTTTCCGTTTCAAAGTTAAGAGTTAACTTTGAATAGATCCGACAACGGATTGAAAAGAGTAAACATATACTTTTGTTACCGGGAATTTAATCGAACTGCCCTTGTCGTGGTGAAAGCTTTTTATTGGGTAAGGTAAAAACTCATTTGAAAAAGTACTGAGCGGAAATTTTCTTTCATTTAACTACTTATAACCTCGTGAAAATAAAAAAAAAAATCATCTGAATAGTTTCTAAGACTGCATATATATAATAATGTAAAAAAAATTAATGAATATTTAAAGAATCGACAAATATCTTCAACAAATATCAAAAATAAAACTGTTAAAGAACAATTCAAAGCTTAGCTTTGAATTTCTATAGGGAAACAATCACCTTTTTTAACGCAAATACATATGAAGAAAACAAACGATAACATTAAGAGCAATTTTGAATAAAGAAGAATGAAAAATGATTCATAAAAATAAAGATAAAGATTTATGCAAGAGTCTTCAAATTTTAGAGATATAACACTAGGGAAAAGAATTTTTTATGCCTTTGCTTTAATCACTGTTTTTGGAAGATTTCCAAAGTTATTTGAAACACAAGAGCTACAAGGAAAAAATAATTAGGTACATATTTGGGACCAGCGCCCCGAAATTAGTCTTAATCAGTTTTTTAGTAATTTGCACCTCAGAATTTGTAAATTCTGTTGCCTTCTGTTATCATTGTTTTAATATGGATTCTTATGAATATTTTAATTTCTTACTCTAATAAAAGAAAAAACCGAGTTCAAGTATTTCAAGGTTTACGGATTTATAGAAATAAAATATTTAAAAACTGGGTTTACCACACTCAGAGTCGCTTAACTTAGAAAATGCAAAAAGTAATTCTTGTTTATTTAAGTTTAAACTAAGGTTGCCAGGATTTTCCGCCAGGTCTCCGGGTGATTTGATTCAAAATTCGTACATTTGATATCGAGATTTTCAATCCAAAATGCGGGCAATATCTTAGCCCATTCGGTAATAACCCAGGAAATATTCATAAAGAAAAATCAAGCCGAAAAATACTCAAAACTTCTTTTTTAATCAAAATCCCTCCATGGGGGTCCTTCAAAAGCAAGCAAGGTATTTTACTCTACACTTACAATTTGAAATTCTGAATAAAATATTGATGATGGAGTAAAGTTTTTCGAGAACAACAATCTTGACTCAGAAGTGATGTCAAAACATCGGAATCTAATCCCAGGTTCAGAATTTAACTAAAGTTTTTTTTTTTAAATTTTCTCACTTATCGATAGTTATTTTTTTTCTGAATTTCTAATAAAAAAGATTTAACTCATTTAGGAGTTTCTGGTTCCATATCATAAAAATCTGGATTGTATTTTTGTTTCCATAATTCGGATTCTTTATCCAGAAATGAATTCTTGATTTTCAGTTCAAATCGTCATCAAAAATTGATATAAAAAGCTTTATTTGAAATCGTCGTTGATATTTGGATTAACATTTCATTCAAATTTAAATTCATTATTTTAGAAATTCGTAAGAACTTTCATTATTAAGATACTTTGTTTCCGAAAATGAAAACAAAACTTGGTAATCATCCTGAGATTTTGTTGCAAATTCAGATTCGTAATTCTTGTTTTTTTTTTTTTTGAATATTTAGACATAACAACGATTCAAATGGCGATACAGATTCATCATTTGAAATTTTTATTTTTATTAAGGTTTGCAAGTCGGAAAAGAAATACATTAATGAAATTAAGAATTAGAATTATAAATTTTTGATTCATGATTTGAGGGCTCTGAACAAAATTTCAATCTTAGGCTCATATTTCAAATTATAATTTGAAATCTAAATTCAGAAACCGTTTTTTTGTACATTTCAAAAAACGTATTGAAATTCCGAAACAGATTTAAAATAAAAATTTTGAATTCAGGTTCGAAATTCAGAATTTCCATTCAAAATTCAGATTCTGATTCAGCTGGAAAATGAGTTCCATAATCAAAAAAAAAATGATCAAAGTGACTATTTTGGTAGGTAATTCAAATTGAATGAGATCGCAGACTTAGAATTCTGATTGTTAGTTCGATTTAAAATTTTCATATTTTAACCAAAATCAGTTCGTTTGCACAATTCCGCTAACATTACAAAGACTAAGTACAGTATGAATTTATTTTGCATGTTTTGTCTTATAGTAAACTCTGGTTTTATTTGAAACAAAAGGATCCACAGGAGTTGATTTCTTACTTAAACAATTTAAAAATAAAAACACATGTATCTTTTCTAAAAGAAATTGTAGGGAATTCCATATTTTATTACGTATTTTCAACTTTATAGAGCCATTTTTTGAAGTGTCAAATTTAAAACGAATTTTTTCAACTAGTATACAGTTTGCATGAATTTTATTTAAACCGCAAAATTCTTATCTATACTTCTACTTTTGAAAATTGCATTTTTTTTTTGTTGATGGCTGAAATTTTTAAATTTGTTCGAATGTTTGATGAATTCAGCTTTTTTTATTTGAACAATTTGAACAATAATTTTCTTCTTGATTTTTGTTGAATAGTTCCTGGAGTTTTGTGAAATTTGCCCGGATACTGTCCGGATTTTGGTTTGGAAATATGCAAATGGAATGCTCGGATTTCAACAGGTTTTAAATAAAACGTATTCCGGATTGAAAATTTTAAGATTTCAACTGTCGCACACAGGAGTATTCAACCCAAAAACCTGGCCAAAACTCAAAATTTAAATTTCATTTGTTATTTTAATGTTAATGTTTATTAGATTCTTGAATAAATTTAGCACCATATGCTGGTCATTTTTTAAGACATCTGATTAATTTATGAGCTGTAGCAGCTGTTGAAACTTTAGTATTTTTTTTTTGAAATACAATTTTCCTACAAATTGTTGAATCAGCGCGACTAAGTCAAATCTCTGATAAAATCGTTCTTAAGTAAGTAAAAATTAAAATTTGAAATGGAGAACTCCAATGGAGGGATGTTGAATTATTTTGAGTATAATAGATAAAAATCGATGATAATAGGGACACTGTTTACTGCTTTGAAAATTCTTGTATCTATTTTTTGTTTTAAACGTTGTTTTTTTTTTTTTAAATTAGTGATTTTGTTTATGTTCCCAGCAAGTCCTGGCAAAATGTTTGATACTATTTGAAAATTTATAACTCCAATAATTATAAGCCAAAGAAAAAAAATCGCGCAGGCTCGCGCATTTTTTGATATTTTTAAGTTTGAAGTTTAAAAATATTGTTAGATTTTAACCACATTAATTTCAAATTAAAGCTCAAAAAAATTTATGCTCTTTTTCGAATATTAAGTGTTATTTCACTTTCAAAAACAAAAAAAAAAATCTAGATTTTTTTTTTAAATTTACAACTTTTCTAAACTGGATTATCTATCATGTCATACAAACATAAGAAAGTATCTCATTAAAAATTATGAAAAATTACCAAAACGGTAAAAAATATATAAAGTGATTTTTAAAACAATTGATAAGTCAATTGTTATTGACTTTTTTTTTATTGATTTCAAACCAAAAAAACACTTTTGACCAATTTTTTCTTCTACGTACTCCTGTGTGACCGATGAGAATAAGTGTCCTATTTTGATACTAAAAATTCTTTATTCAAATCTGAATCACCATTTTGAAGATTTTAAGACGTATTTCAAAAGTTTCTATTGAATACAGAAAAACAAATTTGTAAAATAGACGTTAAATAACTGTATTACCGTAAATCCTAAATCATATAGTAGGTATTAAAAAATAAATTTTTGATTTTTTTATGCATGTGTTATTTGAGCAAAAACTGTCATAGATAAAAAAAGGTCACCAAATCTCCAAGCTCCCCCCCCCTCCATCCTCTCCGCTTCCATGAGGCAGTTCTTCTTATGGCCCTGCTTCCAAAAAAACGATAACATTTTGTTTGAGGACGCAAAAATTATTAATAGATCCGGCGAAAATCTGGGAATATTCAACTAAATCTAGGCTACCGAGCTGGACCGGCCCTTCTCCAATGTTCGGGAAAGTCGGGGTCAAACTGGGAAATTTGGCAATGTTAAAGTTTAAACATAAATTGATTTTCATCTCAATTTTAAAAATATCCTTTTTTATCATTATTAAAAACTTGAAACGTTTTCTGAAATTCCTGAAATAGCAGTGACACACTTTAAAAAATTAATTGAGGAAGTACTATATTACCAGAATAAGATAATCATTATTGTTCATTCTTCAAAAACAATTAATGATTAATATGAAAACTCCATTGCAAATTAACATAGAGTAAAAGAATTCGTCGAACACTACATTTGAATAAGGGAACCGAAACGCTGTTTTGCTTAATTAGCATTATTCATCGTTTTGTCATCTTTTATTATTTGTTCTTTTTTTATCAGAAATTCAAGTTATATTAGTTGACTTTCAAACCAACATAAAAATTTAAAAATTAAAAATTAAATAGTTGATAAATTGGAAATTTAAAATCAAATTTTTCGCAATTATTTATTTGTATTTTTTAACTGAAACTCTTGTTCAAACTTCATACAGTTTTATTGAACTAATCAAATTCTTGTACTTTTCGATTTTGGGAAGTTAAACAATATAAACTTACTCAGAGTGGGGTGGGAGAGCGTCTCCGGGCATCTATTACTGTAATATTCAATCTAATATAAAGCATTGCTGCAGCGGAAGTGCATGGTTAATATGAAGATAAGGTATCTAATTAAGGAGGGGGTAGATTTTTTTTTGTACGGATAAACGGTTATTGAACGTAAAATTGACATATTGAACGAAAACTTGGAAGAATCCATAAAAACGAAACAGGAAGACAAATCCTTTCTCCTTAAGAAAAATAATGGTCCAAACCGAAAGAAGCAGTTCTTATTTCAAACGCAGTAAATCCAAAATAAATTTGAGAATTTAAGATTCAAAAACCTTTATAGGATGAAAGTATTTTGAAATAATCACAATTTTCATATCTATATATATAAAAATGAATTTCTGTCTGTCTGTCTGTCAGTCTGTCTGTCTGTCTGTCTGTCTGTCTGTCTGTTCCCTATAGACTCAGAAACTACTAAACCGATTTACGTGAAACTTGGCAGGTGGGGGTATTGGAGGCCGGGGAAGGTTCCTATTATGGTTTGGGACCCCTCCCCCTAACAGGAAGGGGGGGAGGACCTCCCAAACAAAAGATAATTTTTTGCATAACTTGAGCACCAATCAAGCAAATGGTATCAAACTTGGCATGGGGTGGTATTTGGGAACGGGGAATATTTCAATGAATATTAGGTACCCCTCCCTCCTCTCAGTGGGGTGATAGGAAGGGGGGAGGGGGGGTACCTTACAATTTTTCATATAACTCGAAAACTATTCAAGATATTGGAACCACATTTGGCATGGGAAGGTATTTTGATACGAAAAATATTTCAATGATTATTTGAGACCCCTCCCTTTTTTCAGTTGAAAGGGGGAGGGGCCTCTTTCATATTTTTTACATAACTCAAAAACTTATAAAGCAAATGGAACCAAATTTGGCATGGGAAGGTATTTGGATACGAAAAATATTTCTATGATTATTTGAGACCCCTCCCTCTTTACAGTAGGGAGATATGGAACCAAATTTGGCATGGGTGGATATTTGGGAACGTGATATGTTCTAATGATTGTTTGAGACCCCTTCCTTCTTCCAGCGGGGAGAAAGGAGGGAGGGAGGGAGGGAAGTTCCATACATTTTTTATTGCATATCGCAAGAACTACAACAGCAAATGAAACCAAACTTGGCATGGAACGATATTTGGGTACGAGAAATGCTTCTTTGAATATTTGGTATTCCTGAATCCTTCAAAAGATGGATGAAAAGGGGGAGAAGAGATTTCCCTTACAATTTTCAGTATAACTGGAGATCTGATCGACCAAATTTGAACCATATTTGGCATGTGAGGGTTTGGATACAAGAAATGTTTCTATTATGAATTGAAGCCCCACCCTTTTTTCAGCGAGCGAATGGAAGGGGGTTGGTACTTCCTTTCAAATGTATGCATAACTCAAGAATTTACATCGCAAATAAAACCAAATTTGGCATGGGATGGTAGTTCAATACGAGAAGGTTTTTTATGTCAAACAATTCCTTTCTTGCAGTGGGATGATAGATTTGGAAATAAAGGAAGGGAAGAGGAAAGCTTACATTTAACTTTTTTTTTTAACAAAATTCGAGAAATGGACAAAACTTTACATGGAAAATCATTTTGGTATGATTCTATGATTATCTGGCACACCATCCTCCTTTCAGTGAGTAGGTACATAGGAGGAGGGAGGTGAACCCAATAAATTTTTTTTAGCATTAATTCTCAATTTATGCTAAAGAAGCTAACAAATGGAAACAAATATGGCATGGAAAGCGACTTGGTTACGAGATATGTTTCTACAATTGTTATAGACCCTTACGCTTCACAGTGTAGAGAGGAGAAGAAAGGAGGGGGTTCCATATAAATTTTGTTGTAAAGCTTGAAAAATTATCAACCATTGGGACAATATTTGATACAAGAAGATTTTTGAGAACAAAAAAATGGGTATGATTATTAAAAATCACGATCTCCATTCTCCATGAGCTCTGTTATCAGTTTTTTAGCATAAATTCAGAACATATTAAGCAAAACCAACCAGATTTTATCAGTTGGATTGTTTGCGTACGATTTATTTGGAACCCTCCTTTTTTAGGGCGGAGCTTAAAGAAACAGATTTAAATTATCAGATCTTTAACACAAATCAAGATATAGCGGTTGCTTATGAATTATGTTATATTTTGATTTAAAATAATGCCAACAAAACAATAAAAATTTGAATAAATTCTGAAAATATCATTCGATTTTGAAAGGTGTAGCAAAGCACACCGGGTTAGCTAGTAACCAATATAAATTGCGGCTGATTGGAGATTTTCTCGTTCAAGTGGATTCTGGAGTATCTTTACTCTTTTTGATACATACGGAACGAAAGAAGTATGAAATCTAAAAATATGCCTCACCGTGTGTTTCAAATAATTCAACCTCTTAAGTGAGAAATCAAATATATTTAAAAAAAATGGGTTAAATTACATTTGCTAGATAAAGATACGATGCGGCAACGTAGTGTACAATTATCGGTAAAATTTACAAAAGATATTAAAATTTTTGACTATTTTGAAATATTAATATTTTAAATTTTGTCAATTTTGACAATTTCGTCAATTTTGTCAATTTTGTCAATTTTGTCAATTTTGTCAATTTTGTCAATTTTGTCAATTTTGTCAATTTTGTCAATTTTGTCAATTTTGTCAATTTTGTCAATTTTGTCAATTTTGTCAATTTTGTCAATTTTGTCAATTTTGTCAATTTTGTCAATTTTGTCAATTTTGTCAATTTTGTCAATTTTGTCAATTTTGTCAATTTTGTCAATTTTGTCAATTTTGTCAATTTTGTCAATTTTGTTAATTTTGTTAATTTTGTCAATTTTGTCAATTTTGTCAATTTTGTCAATTTTGTCAATTTTGTCAATTTTGTCAATTTTGTCAATTTTGTCAATTTTGTCAATTTTGTCAATTTTGTCAATTTTGTCAATTTTGTCAATTTTGTCAATTTTGTCAATTTTGTCAATTTTGTCAATTTTGTCAATTTTGTCAATTTTGTCAATTTTGTCAATTTTGTCAATTTTGTCAATTTTGTCAATTTTGTCAATTTTGTCAATTTTGTCAATTTTGTCAATTTTGTCAATTTTGTCAATTTTGTCAATTTTGTCAATTTTGTCAATTTTGTCAATTTTGTCAATTTTGTCAATTTTGTCAATTTTGTCAATTTTGTCAATTTTGTCAATTTTGTCAATTTTGTCAATTTTGTCAATTTTGTCAATTTTGTCAATTTTGTCAATTTTGTCAATTTTGTCAATTTTGTCAATTTTGTCAATTTTGTCAATTTTGTCAATTTTGTCAATTTTGTCAATTTTGTCAATTTTGTCAATTTTGTCAATTTTGTCAATTTTGTCAATTTTGTCAATTTTGTCAATTTTGTCAATTTTGTCAATTTTGTCAATTTTGTCAATTTTGTCAATTTTGTCAATTTTGTCAATTTTGTCAATTTTGTCAATTTTGTCAAGTTTGTCAATTTTGTCAATTTTGTCAATTTTGTCAATTTTGTCAATTTTGTCAATTTTGTCAATTTTGTCAATTTTGTCAATTTTGTCAATTTTGTCAATTTTGTCAATTTTGTCAATTTTGTCAATTTTGTCAATTTTGTCAATTTTGTCAATTTTGTCAATTTTTTCAATTTTGTCAATTTTGTCAATTTTATCAATTTTGTCAATTTTGTCAATTTTGTCAATTTTGTTAATTTTGTCAATTTTGTCAATTTTGTCAATTTTGTCAATTTTGTCAATTTTGTCAATTTTGTCAATTTTGTCAATTTTGTCAATTTTGTCAATTTTGTCAATTTTGTCAATTTTGTCAATTTTGTCAATTTTGTCAATTTTGTCAATTTTGTCAATTTTGTCAATTTTGTCAATTTTGTCAATTTTGTCAATTTTGTCAATTTTGTCAATTTTGTCAATTTTGTCAATTTTGTCAATTTTGTCAATTTTGTCAATTTTGTCAATTTTGTCAATTTTGTCAATTTTGTCAATTTTGTCAATTTTGTCAATTTTGTCAATTTTGTCAATTTTGTCAATTTTGTCAATGTTTTCAATTAAGTCAATTTTGTCTATAATGTCTCTTTAAAAAAAATCAATTTCAATCATTTTTTAAGTGCTTTTGTCTGTTTTAAACCTTCATTGTTCCATCTCTTGTCAGGTTCACCAATGCATTTGATTTTTTTCTGGCTGTATGAATAACTTCCAATCGGAATTGAATTGAAACTCAAGTCAAAGGTATAGACACCAGGAACATGTCCCATTCGGCGCAACAAGTCTTCCTCAGGGGTAGAACAAGTTCGATGAAGCATAAACAGGTCATATGTAAGGGAAAAAAATCACAAGGAAAGGGAATAATTCTTTCATAAGAAAACTTTGGTTCCTTCCTCACCACCTTGCGGAATTCTCTAGGCAGGAATGAGAGTGGGTGGCTTGGGGTAAGTAATTCATTCCCGGAATCAACAACAATTGAAATCGAAATGCAAAAATATTCTGAAATTATGCTCGCGATTTGCAGGATCTCTCTCGCGTGTCCTTCGACGATTTGTTGTCACCGGCGTATGGTGCAATTGTTGTCGAATGTTACAAGAGGGTGACTGCATTTTAAAAAAATATATCCTTCTACAAAATTAAAATTGAATTATTTTTATTTATACGAAAAAAAAAACAAAACCGATTTCAGTACTTTCGATATGAATAAAAATTTATTTTGAAAATTAACCACCCTACAGCAACGGGACGCTGCTAATGTATTCATGATGGCGAAGCATTCATTCGTAACAAAAACAGCATAAAAAGAAGGATAAAGTTGTTGGATCCAGGTTGAGGTTTGGTGGACTCCAGGAGAGGCAGCAGAACAATCCGGTGTGCTCCGAACTGCCCTGAAGTTCCTCCCTGGGTCTCGATTCTCGAATGCCGCTGCTTTTGGACGACGACTGCCTGGTTTGGTCGTATTCGGTCATATATGAATGTTATAAGTTAAATATGTCAAACCATTTACCTGAAGGTTTTGCCCTACGACAAAAGCGGCAGCCGCCAAACGGAATCCGAAATCGATGTTTTATCTCCCGCTGCAGCTCAGTAAGTAGAGAACAATTTGTATGCCACGGTGAATGGGATAAGTCAATACTGCAGAGGGCTGCCGCCAATTGTTTAACGGCAAGATAAATGGTAGGTACTTATTGTCTCAAGCAAAAAACAATGTTTCAATATAAATTCTTTCAGAAATTGTTATGAACGACGTTGAAAAAGGAGCGACCTAAGTGCTTTCAGGAGTATATGCTGCTTTATATCCGTTGGAAAACTCAAAATCTTAATCACAAACTCAATTTGGAAACCCTATTTCAAAATAAGTCAAAAATAATAATGTTAATGTCTTGAAATTTTAAGAAAATTTCATAAAATAAAATTAGTAAAAATCAATTTAAAAGAATGTATTATGATGATGTAAATGTAAATAAAGCAAAAATAACAATAAAAATTAAAAACATGAGAAATAATGTAAAGTATAAAAAATAAAATAAAATAAAAAAAAAACTTCAAAATGACAGACTACTTTGTTTCTTCAAATTGAAGCAGAGAAATATTGAATATTAAATCTTATATAGAAAAGGCTTGTTATCTATGTATGTATGTGTGTATGTAACGCAAAAACTACAAACTACTGAACAGATTGTTGTGAAAATCGGCTTGGAGAGATTTCTAGGACCGGGAATTGATTTTACGAAGTTTGAAGCTCCTCTCTATTCTAGAAAGGGGGTCAATAAATTTCAACACATACAAGTCAACCCCTTTCACTTGAGGGGTCGCAAGTTGAATTCAGAGCTAAACTAACTTCTACCGGCACTTTTACTAGTAGCTTGTACTAGAGAGCTCGCGACACTAATTTTCGTAACCTACAAATAAAAACCTTTTACTACAGGAGTCGCAAGTTGAAATCGGTGTCTAACTAATTTCTATCGGTACTAACACTAACAGCTTGTACTAGTACACTCGAGCCACTAATTTTTGTCACCGTCAAACTGTTTCACTGGAAGGGTCGCAAATTGAAATCGAAGCTAAACAAATTTCTCACGATTTTTTTTTCTCTTGTAGGGGAGAGCCCACTGCGACCAGTAGTTGATCTATTGTGATAATTACCCCGCGTTACTGTATGCTATCAGGCTCACCTGCACTATGGGTTGAAGTGACAGTTGATTGCTGACTAAGCATTTTATTTTCTCACGATACTAACACAAGAAGGTTGTACTGGCGAGCTCGCGACACTAAGTTTGGTGACATACAAGTAAAAACCTTTAACTTTAACTTGATCAGTCACAAATTGAAATCGGAGCTGAGCAAATTTTTCGCGTTATTAACACTAGTAGCTTGTACTAGCGATCTCGCGACACTAATTTTGATCACCTACAAGTCAAACCTTTTCAAACCTTTTCATGACGTTCATCACTAAAATCCATGAATTTCATTGCGACAGTCGTAGAGCCAACCGAACCAATGACATTCGCTAGGCAGGTAGGCGCATGTCATTGCAAAACTCAATGACATTTTCATTCATTTGCGTAACATTTTTTTTTTTTTTTGATGACTGTCAATGTCATTGAAGTCTCTTCGAAGATGTATGTTAAAATCATAGTTAGAGCAAACACGTAACTGTTAGTGAACAAACGATTGTGGCTCGGTATCATTGAGATCTGGCGACCAAAAAAAGAAGGTCTCCACTTTCCAAAGTAAGCTATCCAGACATTTCTAGATATTTCCAGACATTTTTGCAAAATCTTCCAGACTTTTTTGAAAATCAGTTGACAACCCTGGTGTACGGTCGAAGACACAGTGAACGCGAAGCGAACTTCAGAGCGGTTTTTCATCTCGCGCAAAAACCCGCTTCTCATTGAAACACGTTGAAAAAATCATCGACCGGCCACAGTGCAAGTGATTTTTCGCGCGAAGAGAGATGGTTCTTCGCGCGAATCCATCGAGAGTTCATTCGGACAAACACTGAAAATATTCTCTTGGGTATTTTTCATAGCAAACCATATTTTTTTTCAATAAATATCTTTTCGAAAGTTTGTTTATTTAACTACGCCGTTTCTCTGATGGTTACGAAAAATGCGTGATTTATTAGTGCGATTCTTGCAAATAACGCCGCATCAGTCTTTTTCAATGGAAACAAATTGGAACTGGCGAAAATGACCGGTTCCATGAAACCCCCAAAGTGTGTTTAGGGTGAAGGGGATGAACCGATAGAAATTGAATTTCACTGTCTGACGACGACGCACACAGGGGAAAACGATGTAAAAAGGTGATCAAAATTGTTTACGCCAAAACGGCGCGTTTTTGACCCATAGTGTCTTCGGGACATTTTACCTACATTTAAAGCACTTTAAAATGAGCTTTTGAAAAAAATGATTTAATCACCTAGCAGTGAGATAGAAAAATTATTTTTTGTAATTTTCATTTTAGAGCAATTATGTATTGGGAAAGTTTTTGTATTGTAAAAAATGTAGCAATTTGGTTGAAGACGTTAACTTCGTAAAAGCTAACCCAAAAAAGTAAGAAGGGTTCAAAATAAAAAAATATTTTTTATTCAAAATTTTCAGTTTATTAACTATATATTTTCAGGCCGAGATTATTCAAGCAAAACTGTGGCAAAAATATGAAAAAGCTACGACTAAAATTTGACAATCAAATGACAAAAATCTGAAAGAACTTGTTAAAATACGGCAAAAATTTGACATTAAAAAAAAACATGGCAAATGACAAAGTTCTGTCAAAAATATAACAAAAATATATGACAAATATCTAGCTTAATATGAAAATAGGATAAAAATAATATAAAATTCTTTAAAAAAAAAAGTCAAAATGATGACAAATTCGACAATGAAATGACAATAATGTAATCAAATATGACAAAAATCCTTAAAAAATAAAGAAAAATATGTTACAAAAATTTGACAAATGAGATAAAAATATAAAGAAATATTGACAATATATGAAAAAAAATAAGACTATCCTATACCCTAGAAACATTTTGAAATCAAAAGGTTTCATAAAAAAAAATTGGAAGATTTTTTAGGGGTTTGAGCAAGATCTAAATGCTGAAAAGCATTTTTCTGGAAAACCATTATATGAACTAACTTCTGAATAGTTACATGTCCTCTATACAATCATCTTATAAAATACCTGTCAAATTCAGGATCAGTTTTTATCATTCAACTCTATATTGGTTTAGAAGTCCTCTATACGGCAAGTTTAAACCACCTAATTATAAATGCAGCACTTGATCAGGACCAAATACCATAATACAAAACAAACGAAATTGACGTTTCATTTCCGATCAGAAAGTAAACGAAAACCGGGCCAGGATATTCTTCCATAGATCAGATATTTGTGGTCTAGTTTTGATAGCCGTTTTTAGCCAACAAAAATTTCCATAGACAAAATTCAACTCGCCAAATATCCTCTAAGAAAAATTTACCAAGTAAAGTCAAAAATGTTCCAGCATCTAGGACGGTATAAAGAATTCTTTCAGGCAGCTGCTACCAACACAGCCGCTCAGGCCAGGTGGGACATATTTTCGATGTGTTTTTGAAAATATACCTGATTTGCAGATTGAGTACTACATCCTGAAAAAACTACCATTTGCAGATAGTCATCAGTGCTAATATATTTGTCGAAACAAACAAGTTCGTTCTGTAAATAAAACAGTCAAGAGATTTTTTTTTTGACTGAATTAAGGTTATTTTGTCGTTCAAAAGAAACCACGACCTCTACTTTCATAAATATTTAATGGAATTCATATTGTACCTACATTTTAATACTACTCAAGTTATAGAGAATATAAAAAACACAACATTCAAATTATAATTTTTATATAATTTATATTTTTAAATTATTAGAATTGATTAGCTTTAACCAGCTTTCGGCAAAGTCCTTTTGAGTACATATGGTTGTATAAGGTACTTTTTTTCAGAACCTCCTGTAGGTAGACCTTTTTAAACCTATAGGTGTTTTAAAGAGGTTTATGTGATTAAACGTGCCTAAGGGACCATGACGAAGTTTTGAAGCGCCATTCCAGATTCTTATAAAACTAAAATTTCTACTTGGGATAAGCTTGTGATTTATGTAGCTCAGTTGGCAAGCCAGTTGCCACCTGAACCGATGTCCGTGGTTTCGAATCCAAGAGTAAACATCGAACACAGTTGAACCGGATAAGTTTTCAGTAATTTCCCGCAAACTGCATCGTTGGTACAAGTGGTGAATGACAAGACTATAATCGAAACCAAAAAAAAAGACAAAACTATGAAAGCAAATTTTCAACCAAAATAAAAATATTTGACAGAACTATAACAAAAATACGACAAATGAAAAAATTACAAAATAATGACAAAAATTGACAATAAAATGACCAAAATCTGACAGAAGTAAAACAAATCTTTGCAGATTTTTTTCATATTTTTTTTAGTTAAAGTTTTGTCACACGTTTGTCATATTTTAATCTCATTTGTAATATTTTTGTCATTGTATTATCAGATTTCTGTCATTTTATTACCAAATTTTGTCAAATTTGTCATTTTTTAAGTTATTATAGCTGTCATATTATTATCACAGTTATGACAGATTTCCATAATGTTGTCAAATTTATGTCAAAATTTTTTTTTAGAGTTTTGGCATTATTTTGCCTTTTTTTATTTTAGTCAGATTTTTTATGATTTTAATAACAAATGTCTGCCATCTGTCAATTTTTTTTGTATACTGGTCAAAGCCTTGTCATTTTTTTGTCAAAATGATTAATCTCTCCTTAAAATAGATAGAAAAATTTTTCGTACTCGAATACTTTTTCTTTCCAATTTGTTCCATTTGTTGTGCGGAGCTCCTTTTCCGCTCTCTTATCCACCACTGGAAGGTGAAAATAGTTTTTTTTTAATAACCATATAACCGTTTCTCGTGCCCTCATACTCTCTCTTGTAATAATTGGTAAAATTCATTTGATGAGCTCTTGAATTTATCAAAACAAACGTATAGCACCTCTTTGAAATATTTCTAGTATTTGAATACTCTTCTCAATTAGTTACCATCTGCTTCATTAGCACTCGAGATATTTAAAAAAAGTTCGTGAGCTCCCTGTCCCCCTTTCTACCGAATCAGTGATAAGAGGTAGAAACCTTATACAATCATAAAAAATTCTACTCAAATACTCTCTGCTATTACATTTGAATAATAAGTACTCGAGTGATCCAAAAATATTGTATAAAAACCTTCCTCCACCTTCTCCTCTTCCCGTTGGAGAGAGAGAGGGGTCTCGAAGCATAAAATATTTCTTGTGCTCGAATTTACTTTCATGATAAATTTGGTTTTTTTTTATTTGTTCTCGAGAGATGCTAAAAAGAGTGGCCTCTTTTCTCTTTTTATCCCCCCAGCTGCAGTGGAAGAACAGATGGGTTTCAATCATCGTGGAAACTTGACTCGTAACCTTATACCTTCCTATGTGAAATTTGGATTCATTTGCATGATTAGTTATCGAATAATGCATTAAATTGTATGGAAGACCCCTTTCCCACCTTTGTATCTCATCAATCGAAGTGGAGTGGCAAATAATTATAGAAACATTTCTTATACCAAATAACCACCCATGTCAAATTTGGTTTCTTTTATTCCAAAAAAAAAATATAGGTGCCCCATATGTTTCAGCTAAATTGATCAACTAACTAAAATCAGTTTTTCATTCTAATAAAAGCATGAAAGTAATTTTTTTTCAAAAATAAAAAAGTTTTAACCTTAACTTATAAAAATAAATTATAATGCAGTCTGGCAATTCATACTTCTATTTTTATTCACCAGTTCTCAAACTTTGGCGCCACAAATCATCAACTTTCAAATCCAATTACTAATCGCCAAGAAATGCGCTGGGCTGCCCATTCCTCGAATTTAGCTGTATGCGCCCAGCTTCAATCGAATCCGAGTTCCCATTCAAGTTAGGACTAGCTGCTATATAAATGAAATCCACTGCCACTGGGATCATTCGATTTGGCGCCTGACTCACACCCAACCCAAATAAATACTCCCATGTTTAACACTAAGACCATTTTTGGCTTTCGCTTGTGTAAACAAACGCCGCTTCCAGCTTCCAGCTTCAGTTTTGTAAGGTACCTCCACCAAATCTTCGAGAATGGACGAGAATGACTAGTTTTGGTACCAAACCATAACGCTTAAAATGGAATCTCACTCTCGGACACAAATCATTCCGGTTGACAAAACATGCCATTTGAATTAATCGCTGCTAGCCAGCGCTGTTTTTCCACTGAATAGAGCTCAGGGAGTAAAAAAAAACTTCAAAAGTCGGTAGCTGGATTGAGAAAATCGGTAAGGCACAAATAGCTACAACATGCATAGATAGCTCTCAAAGATCACGTCAAAGTGGCGCGCGATCGAGCTAATCGATGCCTAAATATGTGAAACCAGGCGAGAGAGCATTTGCTGGTTGTTTTTTTTTCCCTATCGGTATGGTGGCACTTTTGGCACATGATGTCAGTTTCCAAATCGGGAGACGCTTAGAACTTAACTTAGTATGTAGTTGGTAGCAGCGATTTGTGTGCACGATGCTTCGATGTTTTTCATATTTTTTCCTCCTCAACAACGGCCCAGAGGTTGAAGCAATTTGCATTTTACTGATGTCGGTTGCAAGTTGAAAAGGTGACTGAAAGCGGCTTTTTACTCGGTTACAAAGTGTGATGAGATCGTGTGTATGAGATAGAAAAATAGTTTTCGTGTTCTTGAATAGCTTCCAGATGCCAAAAGTGGTATTGTTGAACTCCTCCTGGATAATGGTGGTAAATATTACACGATAATCGTGGCGTTTTTACTAGTATGAGCGATGTATGAGCGATATTGGGGTCATGGGATAGGTGAGATTAAAAAATGGGACGCTTAGTAAAATGAAGACATGCCCTCGTGGTACTTCGAACTTTGAACATTGAACTTGTTTGAATGCATCTTATTGATACTTTACTATATAACTTAAATATAAGAAGGCGTGACTTATAGTGAAATTGTGCTGTATTGTCACTGGCAGGATTGAGGTTCATACGTTTCATGCAATTTTTTGTAAAATCACAAAAACTTCAACCAATACAAAATAATTATTTAAGGTACTTGCTAGAAAGTTTCGTTAGTTCAAAATGAATTCTTCAGGAAAACATTCGAATCATTCAAAAGTTTCCAGGTAAGTTCATTAGTAGCAAGCCGATTAATCTATGACAATCCATGACAGCATCCACCTTCATTTTTACCCCGCCCAAGGCTATCCACGAACTACTTGAATTGCACACTTAGTCCATCTATTGTAGCAAAAAATGAATTAATTAATGAATTACCCTTTCGATATGCCTAGTTTGGCCCCAAGGCAGCAACAGCTTTTCATTCAAACGGTTGATTCTCCACCCTCACCCGATTCAATCCAATCCTAATGAACCAGTCCAAAAGTGCAAATTTCTCGACTTAGTCTCCTCCCAATCACAACGGCGTGGCGCGGCGTCCGGACTTGTTCCTTGCAGCGGTAGCCAACATTTTCATTCAACAGACATTAATCAGAACAAACAAATAGCGCTCCCGTGAATCGCCGTGTGTGGTTTCGGTTTTGACCGGCTTGCCGGAATCTTCCCCAGGTTGAGAAAATTTCCATAGCCGTGGGATAAATCTGGGAAGAAAAATTGCACGTCGTAGTATTATTTCCCCCCTTTATGCCACCCAAATCCAAACGTACAATCCTAGTCCCCCAATGACGACTATTTCTATTATAATTTAGATTTCAGCGATCGCTTGGAATTGAGCAAACAACTCCAAACAACCCCGGAGTAAATTGACATAAATCTTAGCCATGCATACTCTCGTCTCGTTCCTTCCCTTTCTTGTTCAACGCACGAAGTTAGAGGGTGGTGAAGATTAACTAATGGCGTCGTTTCTGGATCCATCGAAATCAATAGTCAGGGAACCACACACAGCCCCCGGAGGCAGCCATAAGCGGTCGGATTGGTTCTCTGTTTGATATAACCGGGAACGTCGAACGCGTGGACCAATGGGATTACGATTTGCTAGTATTATTTACTAGTTATTGAAAACTGGTCCCTTAATTTATTACCCCCCGAACAATGGCGGCTGATTGGGCCAGAGAGAGACGTGGATTATACAGGATTGTGTGATCAGGAATGGCCTACGACGTTGATCAATTTTTATCGGATTAGATCACTTTCCGAGAATTGTTAGTATCATTAAGCATAATCCTTTGAATATATTAAATATTGTTGATTTGAAGATGTCGACTGTATGATTTTAATGTGAATAATTTTCGGCAAAGCAGTCCATATTTTACTTAACAAACGAGGTTTATTTTTACACCGACGTTTCGATATCGTATGATATCATCTTCAGGGATTCTAAAATGTGTTTTGAATTACAAATTTGTGTGTGATGTGTGATCTTATGTCTTATTCTACTTACAAAAATTCATCGTTGTTTCAGCTTTTGTAAAAGCGTACTGTTTAGATTTCTTCGTCACTTTAGTTTCACTGTAAGTAATATCGTTAAAACTAAGAAAAGGTGTCATGAGATTTGAATTTGAATTTGAATTCTCACCAGAAATATAATTTTGTAGGGGTAAATTTATGCGGTAGAGTTTTGTATAAATGTTGTTTCGACGGTACTATGACTATTGTTGGTTTTCTGAGTAGTTTTCTTATAGTTGGACTTCTGAAGAATATCCAAGATTGAAGCAAAGATTGCATTCAAGTTTTTAACGTCTGTTCTCTGGTTAACAGTGTGTGGTGTGTTGAAAATGTGGCACATCTCCAAAAAGTTGAGAGTGTGTTTGTTGTAACTAGAATCTAAAATAGTTGTTTCATCAAGATTGAATGTGTGACCTGTTGCAATTATGTGATCTATCAGAGCTGTGTTATCTTTTTCTCTATTTTTTGTGTTTTCTATGTCTTCGTTAGATGTTTTTTCCCTAGTTTTTGTTTTGTTCGCTCCTTCTCCTAGTTTTTGTTGTAGTATTTTGATGTTGCTTCGGTGTCCCGAGATTCGTTGGTCTACACGGACAGAAAAAACAACCCACTCTAGGTACTTTTGACGTAAATAGCCACTTCAGTGCAGGAACTTACTAGTAGGTTAAAACACAACAACCTAAAAGTAGGTAGTTGTGCTTTAAGGTACCAGTGGGTGAAAATGACTTACTTGGTTAACTTTTAGGAAATTTTGAAAAATCGATAAAATTGCTTTTATATGAATGTTTTAATACTAAATTCAGTACAACAATAGGGGAAATGAGTTAAGGCATCAAAAATTGATTAATTACAGTTAAATATATGAATGTTGTTCACTTCGAAAGTTGTTTTCTGCTTTCATAGAACGGATTTCGGATATCATTAAATAACATTCGTACTTTATGATTAATTGAATTAATTCTATTCATAGTTCAGTTACTTTTACTGTTGGTAGTGCCTTTTCCTGCCTGGTATAGACGGTTTTTTGCTGCTTCCGAAGTTCTTTCTACGAAATACTCGTTATCTCCAGCCGGGTGCCTATCCGTTTTGGTCCGTTATCGTCTGTGTCTGCTCGGGCTTCGTCGATTATTCCACTAGAATAAAGGATCTGATCAATTGAGATTGAATTTGATTAGTATTGAAAACTAAAGTAAAACGACTTACGACTTTCGGTGCTGATCGTGGTGGTATCAGCAAGGTCCAACCAGACTTTCCGACTCCTGTTTGTCCTCTTCGAATGGTGCGTTTCATCTCTCTGTTGTTTCAAACGCGTATCTCCATCGGAACCAGCTGATACTGGACAGGCTCCGGTGAAGAAGGATGTTGATTCAAGTAACTGCTGTGGCACTTTGTGTGTAGGCAATGACGAATTGTAAGTAACCTGTGAGAAAAAAATGATGGATTGAATTTCGTTGTTTGTTTTCGATACAAAGGATAATTATAATTAACAATCAAACTTACGCAGAAAATTTAACACAATGTTAATCCGGAATAAAGTTAAATTTAACATTTTTGAAGGGTTATGGCCTAAAATTTCACACCAAAAAAACAAACGCGTACGCGTTAGCTAAAACAAAATGTCGAACAAGCCGGAAAAAATGGTACCCAGCCAGTGGGTACTTAGATGGGAACCTATAAGTAGATCAAAACTACCCACCTGAAACTACGTACTTTGGGCTAAAAGCACATCAACCCAGTAGTGAGTAGTTCAGTGGGTAGTTTTGTTTTGTCCGTGTAATGTGTTTCTTGTTAGCCCGATGTACACATTGGGGCAGGGTTCTTCACACGGGATCTTATAAATAACATTTGATTTTTCACCAATACATTTGGGATCTTTCACCCTGCTGAACAAATCTCCCACGGTTATATTTCTCCGGCTGGTAATTTTGATGGTGGGATAATCGGTTGACAGGCATCGTATCAGTCGTTCAGTGAGCATCGGTACGTACGGAACTGATCGATACGTCACATCATGATCTGCATGTTGGTTGGAGCTTTCAGACGGCGGCTGTTGATGATCAGGAATATTGGCTATTGTTGGAGATTTTGGTTGAGCTGGATGGATTTGGGTTTGATAACATTCTGGATGGTGCGGATGAAAGATACTATTGGGTGGATTCTCCTGCTGGTGCGTTTGTGATATTGTTGGAGGAATGCTGGTGCGTGGATTAGAAGGAGCTAGATGGTTGACGTTCGTGTGGATTGGAGTTTGAGTGGTTGCTGATGGATGTTGTTTGAGTTTTCGTTGCTGGACTATTTTATTCATATTGATCAATCTGTTGATCACCGTTTTGGGGAAGTCGTTTAGTCTGAGATGTTGGTAAATGAGTTCTGAAATATTCTGTTCGTCGTTTCTTGATAGGATGGCGATTCTGTTTATGAAGTTGTTGGCAACGTTCAACTTGTGGTGACACACATAAAACACATTTTAGAATCCCATACGATATCGAAACGTCGGTGTAAAAATAAACCTCGTTTGTTAAGTAAAATTTGGACTGCTTTGCCGAAAATTATTCACATATTAAATATTGTTTTCTGCAAATTACGATGATTTTAAAATTTGTTAAATACACTAGCTAATGTCAGTGAATAGCCAATGGTGCGGTCTTGTATAATGATATAACAATTACTTGCAGCACATGCTCTCCACTGCAACATTTGCTTGATTAATTCTCAAGATGTACAAAAAGTTGTAAAAGAGCCCCACCCCTTTTCAATCTCCCAACTGGAAGGAAAGAGAGGTACTAAATATCAATAGAAAACTTATTTGTACTCAAAAAATCCTTCCATGCCAAATTTTGTTCAATTTGCTCAAAACGCTCTCCAACCTATTTACTATGAAATGTACAGGAATCATCTGTCTGTCTGTCTGTCTTTTTCCTTTGGACTTTTAAAATAATGAACCGATTTGTGTTTAACTTGGCAGGTGGGGGTATTGAGGCCGGAAAAGGTTCATGATATAGTCAGAGACCCCTCTCTCTCTCATAAAGGGGGAAAAGGGTCCTACAAACTAACAACAAATGTATGTGGAATTCATGAGCCGATCAAGCAAATGGTGCCAAATTTTCTTTGGGAGGGTATTTGGATAAGGTAAATGATTCTATGATTATTTGAGATCCCTCCATTTTACTTGTTGGGAGCTAGGAAGAGGGGAGGGGGGCTGCCTTACAATTTTTTATATTGCTCAAAAACTAATCAAGCAAATGTAACCAAATTGGCATGGGATACTATAAGGGTACGAGAAGTGATTCAATGAATATTTGGCACCTAACCCTCCTTCCAGAGGGTAGATAGGAAAAGAAAAAGGGGCTCCTTTCAATTTTGTTCATGTCTGGAAAACTCATCAAATAAACATGACCAATTTTGGCAAGGAAGAGTATTTGGGTACGATTGTTTTCATGATTTTTTGAGACCTTTACCTCCTTCCAATCGAATAAAGGAGGAAAGGGGGCACCACGATGCACCTCACAGTAACGAAGTCCTTGCTGCGCTAAAACAGGGCACTGGCGCAGTGGACCGTAAATTTCCCTAGCTATTCGTGGGACAAAACATGAACCAAAACAACAACAACAACATCAAAAACAGAAAGAATTTCGAGACAACTGATGTTAACGAAGGAACGAACGGAACGGAATTGACGGAACGAAGGATGAGAAGGTAGAAGAACGCTGACAGAGGTCTTTACTAAAAGAGGACTCCTTTGGTCTGCTATACTTAGCAAAGTAGTAAAGGAGCTAGGAAAGGAGATTGGCAGGGAAGGTGCCAAGGAAGCGGGGAGAAACCCGCCCTCAGATGGGTCCACTTAAAATCTCAGTAGTTCCCAGCAAGAGGAGCAGATCGCAGTCGCAGGAAGAGGTGCACCAAGGGGCATAAAAAAATGTGGCCTTTTTGAGGCAGCCGACGTGGTCAACAAGATGCAGGAGTTTTTGCGAAGTACCAACATCGTACACGAGCACATCAAGACCTGGGTGCCGAAATTGATGGTGCTTCTACAGAGTGCCGTCAAGGAACGAACGGAGCTGGTGTGGAAAGCCTTGGATGCGGAGAAGGGATTGGAGGAAGCAAAATTGGTTGCTTCTCAGGGATCTTCGAAGGAGAGCAAGTCGAGAAGAACCGTGAAAAGAGATCGCAACTCCCCCGTCGTAAATGATTCCTCCAAAAAAGGAGAGGTAGGGACTACGAGGATGCAGACGGAGAAAGCAGTGCAGGAGGCTAACGGATTGTTCGTAATATGAAGGAGAACACGAAAAGAAAGGCCGTCATGAAGCCAGAACCACCCCCAAAACCGAAACCTCAACGGGTGATTTCCATGGGTGATGCCCTTATAGTGGAAGCGAAAGAAGGCATAACGTATGCGGACTTGTTCCGGAAGCTACGCGCAGAGCTAAAATTATCTGCTCTTGGCGAGAGCGTCACCAAAATAAGACGCACCCAAAAAGGCAAACTGCTCTTCGAGCTAAAAAAAAAAAGATCCGGCGGTAAAGAGCACCGACTTCAAGGAGCTTGTTGAAAGCATCCTAGGTTGCATCTATTGAATGCAAGGACTTGGAAGAGTTTACCACTGCAGAGGAGCTTGAGAAAGCACTCTCCAGCATACCTGGTATGAGCAACGAATCAGTTACTATAACACTGAGAAAGGCGTACGGTGGAATGCAGATTGTGTCGATTCGTTTCTTGCCAAAAGCGGCCAACTCTCTACTGATGGCTGGGAGTGTAAAAGTTGGGTGGTCAGTGGGGCACTTTAGAACCGCACGCAGTAGACCGAAACAAATACAACGCTGCTTTAATTTCTGGGACTTTGGTCACCAATCTCGAAGCTGCACCCGACCGGACACGATGTTGCCGAGGATGTGGTGAAGAAGGACACTTCGCTAGAGTTTGCAAAAATCAACCGAAATACATGCTGTGCAAGCAGACGAATGATAACGCTCACGAAACTGGTGGCTTGGACTGCCAGGCATACAAAAAGGTAAAGGCAAGCCAGTAGAATTGGATGTAATTCAGCTAAACCTCAACCATAGCGAGGTCGCACAGCTACTGATGTGGCGCTTCTATCAGAACCGTACAGAATTTCGTCTGAAAACGGTTGGACAGTGAATAGGTCTGGCTTAGCTGCTGTCTACGCCACGGTACGTTTTCCTACCCAGGAGATAGTGGTAGATTCTCGGGAAGGATTCGTGATTGCTAACATTAACGGCATCTTTTTCTGCAGCTGCTACGCTCCACCAAGATGGACGATCGGGGAGTTCAACACAATGTTGGACGAACTCACTCACGAACGGACAGGAAGGGCTCCTGTAGTGATAGGAAGAGACATCAACGCTTGGGCGGTAAACTGGGGTAGTAGGTGCAACAACTCTAGGGACCACAGTCTACTAGAGTCCTTCGCGAGACTGGACGTTGAGCTGTGCAGCACTGGACCTATCAGCACCTATCGCAAGGAATACCAGACAGAACGTCAGTGATAGATATCACCTTTGCAAGCCCATCATTAAAAACTGACATGAATTGGAGGGTAAGTGACGGTTATACGCACAGCACAGCGATCACCAGGCGATACGTTACAGTGTAGGAGACCAAAACCCGGTGGCAATAAAGCAACTGCCAGTCCACTAGCGGAGATGGAAGACCAAAGTTTTCGTTAAGGAAGTGTGCACCGAAGCTTTTAACATGCAGGAAGCATCGCAGGTCCATAAAGCTGACCATGCCTAGAAGGAAACTACATAGAGGTGCTACACAGAGCGTTATGCCAGAGCGTAGGTGATAATCCATGGGACCAAGCCTATAAAGTTGCACTGGCCAGTAACGCACGAGGAACTTGTGGCTATCGCTAAGAAACGTGCGGTGAATATGGCCCCTGGTCAGGACAGAATCCTAAATGCTGTGCTGAAGGTGGCGGTACAGACCATTCCGGATATTTTCAGAGTGGTGCTATAAAAGTATCTCGACAAGGGGTCCTTTCCCAATTCGTGGAAAACGGCGAAGTACCGAAACCTGGGAGACCCCCAGGGCATTCATCATCATACAGACCCATTTTTCTGCTGAACACTGTGGCAACAATTGTCGAATTACCCTATAATTGAACCGACCAATCATCATCCGACACATCACGCGATCGAACGATCGCTACCACACACACACACACACACACACACACACACACTACTTACACACGACACTCGATCGTTCTTTTGATCGAACACGCTTTGTTCTTGACCGCCCATCTGGCTTTCCATTGTAAGTAGTAGAGAGTAATAAACCAACTTCCAAAGAGACAAGTTGACGTACTTATTTATCTCCACCGAAAGGTCCTCCAAAACACCCTTGGTAAGCTACTGGGGAGGAAAATATTTAACAGACTTATTATCAACACAGAAGGCGAAAGTGGACTGTTCGGTTTTCGGAAAGGAAGATCTACATGAGTACACAAAGCGCGCAAATAAAAAGAAGCGGACATGTGTTCGTCACTGAGCCATTGTGACAATCGAGGTTTAGAATACCTTCAACAATGCCAGCTAGGAAGCGATTGCCAAAGCGCTTCACAGGATGCGTGTTCCCAATACCCTCTGCAGGACTATAGGTAACTTCTTAGAAAATCGAATCCTGAAGTACGAAACCGAAAGTGGGTTACGATCTACTGCCCTAACAGCGGGTGTTCCACAGGGTTCCATACTCGGACCTGTGCTTTGGAATGCCATATATAATGAAGTGTAAACGCTGAAACTACCAGCAGGCGTGCAGATAGTCGGATTTGCTGACTATATCGTGCTCATCATCACCGGCGAAACAATCGAGGAAGTAGAAGACCTTGCAACGGTGTCCGTAGAAAGGGTTGGCATCTGGATGGAGGGAGTTTAGCTTCAGATAGCTCACCATAAAGCAGAAGTTCTGCTCGTGACCAATAAAAGAGTTGTGCCGCACATGGAGATTACTGTTGGAGGGCACACGACATATTCGAAACAGCAGCTGAAATACCTTGGAGTAATGGTCGACAATCGCTTAAGTTTTGGTGCGAATGTCAAATACTGTTGTGAAAGTGCATCGAAAGTCATAGATTCATTGGCCTGGATTATGCCGAACTGCCATGGTCGAAAGAGTCGCAAGAGACGTCTCCTTGCGAGAATAGCACTGTCGAAACTTCGATACGGAGGAGCGGCCTGGAGCTCCGCGATTGAGGTAGAGCGCAACAGATCCAAATTATCAATCAATTGATAGCCATGCGAGTTTCCTGTGCATACAGGACCATATCAGCAGATTCAGCTTTTGTCGTCGCGGGCATGATTCCCATCGACATAACTCTGGCAGAGGATATGGAGTGTTACAAAGCAAGAGCTGTTAGAGGAGAGCGTAAAATTCAAAGAAAAGCGTCAATGCTAATCCCGTGACTTTCGAACTGGGTAAATCAGAAGTATGAAGAGGTCAACTTCTACCTGACGCTGTTCCTTTTGGGTCATGGGTGCTTTATGCAATACCTTCATCGGTTTAAGCTCGCCTTACTGCCCGGAATGCGTAGAAACGGAGGAATCGGCAGAACATGCTATTTTTGTCTGCCCCAGGTGCATTTCAAGGCGTCTATAACTTCAAAATTTAAACAGTGAAATGTGCCGCGACGAGCAGTCGTGGCATGCTATAATCGACGAAACTCGCAAATCATGCGCGATCTAATAAGAGTCAGGAAAGATGATGAACGGAGAGAGCGAAACAATTCACCAAATTTGACAAGCTAATGGGAGGTCTTGGGCCTCGTATGACACTACAATTCAAAAGCAACGCGATCTTAGGGCGCGGTATAACCCTAATCTGTACGCATACATGTGGTGAGACTTAAAAAGTCACACGTTCTCAGCTACGATCATTCCTGCAGCAAAAAGAAGTGGAGATACCATTCGTGGTGGTCGTGACGGGATTCTAGCGGGATTCGGGAGTAAAAAAGGGAGAGGGGTGCCTTTACAATTTTTAACCTAACTTGAAAACAATTCAAGCAAAAGGAACCAAATTTTACATAGGAGGGTATTTGAAAACGAGATATACTGCAATGATAATTTTGGAACCCTCTTTTATTCATTGGAAAGATAGGAAGGAAAGAGTGGGGCTCTCATAAAACTTCCAATGCTTTACTGGAGAGGTTGGCCCAAAGAAAAAGCTGACATTGTTTAAAAATTTGAACAATAATTGATCCCGTTGAAGAATTAGAATCACATTTGTATTTACCTAATTTTGTTTGATGTTATTGAAAGAAAGTTAATGATCCCGCGCCGATCCACCAGTGCATAGGGCCGAAAAGAAAACGATGAAAAAATTTATTAGAAATCATAAGTAGGTACACGATGTAGAAATATTTGTCCATTGCCTTGTCAATTTAAAAAAAATATGCCAATAATTAATTTAGTGATGCCTGTCAGTCTTCCTATGGAGATTCTGTACCTAGTTTAAATAATAAGTAATTGAATCCGTGCGCTATGCAAATCGCACTTCGCGGCTGTCAATTCGAATCGACTAGGTTTTCAACAATCCTTATGGAGTTGTAAAACTAACCCTTCTAGCGGGAAACCAGCAGCTTTAACAAGATTTAAAAACGGCCCGGTTGCTCATCAACGATTCCAACTCATAGGCTCGTGGTCGGGGGTGTCAAGCTGCTGCTGATATGATTTATCAACAGGGTTTTGCAGAGACGATCGTCTTGGGAGAAGGTAGAAGGAAACTGTTGAGTGTTGCTGTGGAATTGAGGATTAATAATTAAATATAAACCACTCTTCTGATGCTGGCGATATATTCGATGGTGACGAAGCTAGTAACGACCAACTATAGTTTGTTAACTATAAATTTCTGGTATCGAAGAAGTTGTGTTGAGCTGGCAGACGATAATCATTCTAGAGGAAGTTGGTGGAAATTGCTAGATTAATAAGTCATGAAGTTACTTCCCGAAGCGAGCCGCCTAGGTGGGTTAAATATGCATATGTCAGAAGCATGTGCCTAAAGTTGCCTAATCATGGCTGCGGTTTGGCGACGGGAAAAGTTTAAAGTCGGTTCGGTTTCCTCTAAATTGGATTATGGTTTAGCCGATTTGAAGAGTCTGGTAAAAGTTATTACTTTAATTAGAGCCAACCTGTCAGGAGAATGTGCATTTTTAATGAGATTTGCTAAAGTTTCTAGTTCATGTGAGAAAAATTACCATAAACTGGTGAAACTTTTAACACTTTTTCGTTCATTTTTGAATATTTAGGAAAAAGTAAGATTTTTTTTCCTTTATACAATTCCCTAGGCCCTCTCATTATTATTATTTTCTATTTTCATTAAACTTTACCATTTGAAAGGATAACCTGCAATTTTAACAGGCTTGTACGGGAAAATATTTAATTACCGAATTTTAAAAATTGACTATATACATTTTTGACAATTTTAAGCTAAAGCGAACTGAATTTAAGGGTGCCTTAAAGCGCTCAAAGTTTCGGTTTTTTTACCCTAAAAAATCAACAAAGAGGAAATCGGACAAATCTAAATTTTAATGTTGATGAAAATTATTTAAAATGCATAAAAAGTCGAAATCTGGTGTTAATTTAATAAATTTATTCTGCCTAAAATCGATGATAAAATTTCAAAAATTATTTAACGGGGGACAAAAGGAAATCCGGAAAAAAAATTTTTATGTCAGATTTCAAATGACTAAAAATGCATGAGTCGTCGAGATCTGGTGTTATCTAAAAAAAATTGCCTAAAAATCGACATTTTGGACTGGCCGTTTTCGAAAAAATCGACATAGTCCCTGCAAGTCGAATTGTGGCAAAAATGTTTTTTTCGAGGGAAGACTAGGTCTCAACGTTTCATACATTTTAAATCATTTGGCATCAAATTAAAATTTGGATATTCCGATTTCCTTTGGTCCCTCCTATAGAGTTTTTTGATGATAAAAAATTGAAACTTTGAACGTTTTAAGGCACACCTAAATCAAGTCCGATTGAGATAAAATTTTGCAAAGAACAGTTTTTTTCGACCAATCTTAGAAAAATATTTGATCGGTTTGCAAAATGTTTGTTTGAGAAGATTCGAAAAAAAAATCAAAAAAAAGCAAATTTTGCTGATTTTTAACTTAACTTATAGGCTTTCAAACGCAGGAAATAAATTGGAGATAAAAATACTTTAGCATAAAACTTAGAAGAATTTTTTTTCCTGAAGTCATGAACCTTAATCTGAAATCTGACATTTGAATCGGAATCTGAAATCTGAATCTGAAATCTGAATCTGAAATCTGAATCTGAAATCTGAATCTGAAATCTGAATCTGAAATCTGAATCTAAAATCTGAATCTGAAATCTGAATCTGAAATCTGAATCTGAAATCTGAATCTGAAATCTGAATCTGAAATCTGAATCTGAAATCTGAATCTGAAATCTGAATCTGAAATCTGAAATCTGAATTCATGACTATTAAAACTAGATATTAACAATTTTTTTTTTGATATTCATGCTTGATTTCAATTCAAAATCAATTGATTGAAATTCTTGTTTATTTTGTTTCCATACATTTCATCAATAAAGCAGAAACCTACCCCTTGAAACTTTTCAAGTATCGAATTATGGTGAATAAATTTTGCCTCCCGCTTCCTCTTACCATACCCTGTTAAAATGGAAAAGTTCAACCGAATAATTTTAATCCCAATGGCCCGCTTACCCGGTGAATTTATGTGTATGTATGCCGGAGTGCGTTTGCTCTGCGCAATATTGGAATGGAACTTTCAATATGGTTAAGCTGCTCCTCCAATCGTTATTTAATCACAATAAATTGGTTAGCCGTCCGTTTATCCCAAATTCGTCAACTGGTATTGAACTTTTGATTCGAGAGTTTTTTTTCATGTTCGTCTCAGCGGCTCCTCGTCAATTATTTTTATTATACTGTGAGTTTGTGTTGCAGTACTTGGGAAGGCTTTTCGTCGTTGCTGTTGGAAACGTTGATGCTGCATTCACTTCCCTAAAAAAAATGAGGAATGGGGTGGACCCATGCGTGACCTTCTGTGGAGTGCCTGAAAAATTACCATAATTATTTAATTTCGAAAATATCATTCATTATCGGTAGATTGATAATTTATAGCCTCGAGCCAATCGATGCCAGCCGAATTGGCTGGATGTTGATTGAGAAATCACCAGGGAATGTTGATTGCTTTAGCAGTGGCGTCAAGTTCGAAAACAACTGTACAAATGCAACCAAAATTTTGCCTCCACAATCCCCAACGGGCTATCAGAATTCTAAATGGAAGCAACAATCTGTTCTAGAAGCCAGAATTTCTCAACAATTACACCTCCTCCAAATGGCAAAACAATCTGTAATAATTTACCTGATCAGATCTGGTTCGCGAAACGCCCCCTCAAGCTGGCGTCGGTCTTTCGAAGTTCCCAGAATAAACATCCCACGAAAAAGGCGAACAACTTCCACAAATCTAGCACCATCAGGTGTTGGCCAACATCGGAAACGTTGGGTACAGAAAAGGCAATTCTGAAGAGATGGCAGCTTCCTGATAGCCCTCCGTTGTCTTTTTTCTGGGTTGGAAAACCATCTTGCTGCCTGGTACAAATGGAGGTGTGAATGAGTTGTTATTCATTGAAATGGGCAGGAAGAATTGTAGGCCAAGTACCTATACACTATCGCTGATGTTTTGCGGCTGGTATGATTTGGTTTTAAGATGCCGACAGTTTAAGGATGGTTGAGTATTTTTGGGCTATTTTCAATTAAATCAGTTAACAGTGATGAACAAAACACTTCCTTTTGGTCCGAATTATAACTATTGCAAGTTTTAACTCTCTTTTTACACAAAAGTTGGAACGAATGATTATGGAGAAACTAGTTTTTTTTTACTCAAAAAAGTTTTGCTATGTCTTTGCTAAACTAGCAATGAGTGAGAAAACAGCGCGTGTTGTGAGCCTACTTGGTTGAATAATTCTGCTGAATCAAAGCAGTCGAAAAATTCCTTTATCTAAACAGTTTTTATGACACTCGCGACTTATATCAACGATGCAGTTTGCCGACAGTCATTTAGTGGTATGAATAAGGTTTAGCAATTGCTTCGGTAGCTTTTACTTAGCTCGAAATCAATCAAAGCTAAAGTCCAAAGCATTTGCTTAGTTTGGTATGAATAAACATTTGCTTAGCGGATGTGTACTAAAGTCTTAGAACATAGCTTTTGCTTCGAAAAATAAAGCTATTCAACCAGCAGAATCTGAAGTTTTCTAAAGTAAAATGAAAGAAGACGATCAGAAAATTGAAAAGTACGGCAAAAGTAGCCTTGAAGTCGATGAAGCGGGTGGTGGGTATAAGAACGACCGTATTTTTTTGTTAATGCGTGCTAGTATGTTGATGTTTAAAGAAAAATGAATACATATTCGAATATTGACAAAAAAAAATGGCCTAATTTTAAAATTTATCATACGCTCTCCCACATGTATTCGGATCGGGATAATCCGATGTATAAAAAAAAATAGGCAATAGGCGCGCATTTTAATTTAGATTTTTTTTTTTTATCTTAGGATTATAAAAAATTATATAAAAATGAGAGATCTGTATAATGTTTTAAATTATTACAATTTATTTCTTACTTTGAGCCAATTGGGACTTCTTCCACTATAGCCAGATTTTCTTTAATTTGAAATATTTACTAATTGATTTGTTTATTGTCATCTTAGACAAATGATTTTAAACATCGACAGGAATATGAAAAAAGTTGGGTTATCACTTCGACTTTTCTTTATCTATGTTGAAAATACCATTTTGAATTGTTTTGAAGTGAAATATTGCTAATTTGATAAGTTCATGACGCTATTAAAGAATTTTTTATTGGAAAAGTCTGCTACCGAGCATGCTTAGAAAATAAAGCAATTGCTATGAGATTTGTCGAGCAATTGCTTCAGGTTTGAGCTTTATTCATACCAAACTAGCTTGTTCTAAAAGTAAAAGCTCCTGACTGAGAAAACAGCTGTCAAAAAAATTTTATTCATAACAACCGAAGCAATTGCTTTAAGCGACTGCTCGACTGCTCGATTCAGTTTAGCAAAAGCAATTACTAAGTTTTTTTCATACCACCCATTGAATCGATCTTCACATTTGGGCTCGAACTTACGGACATCGGCTTTGGAAGCAATTCACTTTCAAACTGAGCTATATCTCAAGCCGTTTATCTCAACCACGGTATATCATGGTTGTACATGGTTGTACTTTCAATTGCTTTGATTTAGGCGGTCTTAAATTTCTTCCAAGTTAAAACCAGTTACTGCTTTAATTCAAAACTTATGTTTCGAAACAGCTATTAGTTGCAAAGCGATTTTCCGGTACCCGGAAACACAAAAAACTTATCAGATTTAAATCAGTTCCAAATCTGTACCTACTTTTTAAAGGTTGCTTCTATCATGAAAAAGGATGGTAAACAAATGATAAAAATTGTTAAGAACTTGCTCGAATCAGACACTGACAACTTTTACACATGGGTTTTATTTGCGAGAAAACTCTGGTCGATGGTAAAGAATATTTGTACATGGGTCACATGTATTCCATTGCAAGTCCTCGGTAAATACTAGATAGGTAGTGCAAAAAATACTTCTGAGGGGTTTTATAACTGAACTCTTGATAAGTTTCCCAAACCAACATATGATTTATAGGGTGTCCCATTATGTCTAAACACGATTTTGATACCACCTTGCTCCTTACCAGAACCCAGCAACGTTACACGATTTGTCTATGTATCGTGTGACCAACAACTTTTAATTATGTGCTCGTGAATCTCGTTTTTAAGCTTTTTTCTCAGATTTAAGCTTTTTTTGCCTTGAGAGCATAGGAGAAGAAAGCATACATCTGAGGAAAAAAACTTAAATCTGTCAAAAAAATAGGGAAATCTGAGAGATGTGCTCCACACGGTTTGAATAACATTGCCGGGATGTGCTTCTTACGGATGACTTTTAAAGAGTTTATTTCTGCTGTGTGTTGTTGTTTACAGTCTAATTTAAAGCTCTGTGTATCGTAAGCTCCAGTTTTCATAATTTTCGTGAACATTAGAAGCATTTTCCTGGAAAAGCGCAAAATATAAATGTACTTTCCCAAACATTCCACTGAGTCACTTGACGAAAATGGAAGAAATAAACATTGAAGTTTTGTTCACCGGGTCCGGTGAACAAAACTTTGGACCGGAAAGTCATGCGTGCGAACGTCAGTAGGAAGACTGTCTCAGTTCAGGATGAGGCCGAAATAGCGGGATCCCTTCGTTGCACCATCCTCGACACGATGTATCCGGTCTAAAGACATGTAAGAAGTAGAAGAAGCCGAAACGGAGTCGAAATCAAGCTGCTTCCATCGAACCAAGAGCTCCTGGATTACATGATGAACTGCATGTGTGCGTTATCATCGACGATGAAACCTATTGCAAGTTTGATTACAAAACGCTCCCGGATGACCAGTATTACACTGTTCGGGATGGCCAAAGTCCTGACGAGACGGAGTCGTCAATTTTTACCGAAAAATAAGGTGAAAAGGCAATGAATACTGCTGTTTACCTCCGAGGGTGCCTGAACCCTCCTCTGCTGCCATGATCCGCAAGCAATCACTCGGGTGGTCTAACCGATTTTACCGAAACCGGTTAAACCGTCAATATTCTCAACACCGGAAATACTGGCTTTTGGACTTTGGTAAAAACTTATAGGGTGATTTGCCAATCGTTGCACAGCTAAGCACATGATTTTGGTTTTAATGCTGCATTTTAGTCATTTCAACCAAATTCACTCGATTTTTATTGTTGAATACACTCATACAGGATTGGTCAACATGATCCAAAAGTTCAAGTGTTTGAAAAAAGTGACATAAACATTTCAAAAATCGTTTAAAACAGCTTGTCTGTGCCCAATAGTTGCACAGGCAAATTTTATGTCGTGCATAATGTTGTCCGATTTTTTTCCAATGGTTGCACATTTAAAAAATCCTCTTAAAGGCAGAAACACAATACAGCGTCGGTCGTCGCGTCACGTCAGCGGTCAACGCTGTCGATAAGTACTAAAACGCGGACGCGACGCACCAGACGATTTTTGCATCACAATTCAGCGTCAAGAGACATCTTAGATGTCTCTTGACGCTGAATTGTGATGCAAAAATCGTCGGGTGCGTCGCGTCCGCGTTTTAGTACTTATCGACAGCGTTGACCGCTGACGTGACGCGACGACCGACGCTGTATTGTGTTTCTGCCTTAAGGCTCAGCCACCATGTGGTTAAGGAGGCGTATATTTGTTACGGAAGCTTATTATGAGAACTTATATTCAAATGCAATCTTATTTGGAGACACCCCTTTTGAGAGGGGGGGGGGGGGGGGTCTTCCATATAAACCGTCCAATGCACAATTGGAAAGTTCGGACCCAAAATCTAAAAAAAAAAAACCCAAAGCCACCGGGTTGAGTGTCTAGAATAGCATTTATCACACGTGAAGTTTTCTCAGATACTCAAATCTACTTCTGAATTGAATCGGAGTCATCTTAGTGGAGTGTTATTTGACCTTATTTGCTCTGTGTTGAGCTTTTTTCTTTATATGTCCTACCAACATGAAATTTAATGTCTTTGAAATCCCATAGAATGAACTAAAGGGTATTTAATGCTTAATTTTTAAGTGCCTATTTACAGGTGGGAAGATTAAAAAACGTGATCTGTTTTGCCCCACTTTACCCCTATGAAAAAGATGTGATTTTCTAAAACAACTGCTTTAGGACTCACTTGGAAGTCGATCGATTTTTACATAATGAATACCAATCAAAATCTTGAAAATGGACAAAACCATGCTCAAAGGTTCAGATCGTTTGACTGATTTATGCTCATAATATAAAATTTTGTATAAGAATTCATCTTTTAAAAAAGTTAATTGTGTTTATTTTTCTAGATAATAAGGGCCAAATATAGCTTCACTTAGATGTCTCCTGTGATGGCAACTCGAAGCAGATTAAAATTTCCGAGAAAATTGCATTTCAGATAAGTAATATTACGGGTCTTCCAATCTTTGACTTTAAGTTTTTGGGATTGAGAAACAGATTTTTTCAGAAACATTTTTGGATTCTTTGCATAAAATGTGGAGTAAATGCTCGGGATGAAGGAATTCAAAACAAATCTGATAAAAAAGTATAGGTATGTAAAAAATTGAACGCTATGTTTTTTTCTATTTTATTGAAAGTTTCATTCAAAGGCTGAATAGCCTTCTACTCAGCTTTGATTATAGAAATTGAAAGTGTGGATAAGAACTTAAATTTTCAGTTGAATAGAATGCTATACAGCCTTCGAGAATTGCTGAGTAAGCTTTTAAGAGACTGTGTTATGGAACTTTTGGTTACTTGGGTAGTCTCTCAAAGCCTAAACAGTTGAGGTGACTTTGACACTTTTCAGACTTTGCAAGTTGCCCGACTTTCATACATACATATGTTTTTTCAACGAGATTAATAATTTCAAAACTTCAATTTTAAGATTTGACGGTAGAGAAAACAAACTTATGAAAATATGAAGTGTCTTTGAATTATTGAATTAATTATTGAAAATCTACATTGCGTGCAAGAAATATGGAAATTCTGAGTGGAAAATAACTAATTAGAGCACAGAAATTACTAAAATTACTAGTTAAACATAAATATCAACTTATTCAGAAAAAAAATATGCCATATCAATAGACAATCCAAGTTTGCATAAATTTTTGCATATCCAAGAAATGCAAATAAGTTTATAATGAAATTGGTCTTAAACTAATGATTTTGCCTATTCTTAAGCTTCATTTTTTCCCAACATGATAAGAAGCAAATTATTACATGAAAAAAGTTATAACCATTTCAAAACACAAAATTTGAATCCATTGAAAAATACTGTAAAATTGCAGGATTTGCTTTCTGGAGCTTTCAATAATTTCATGACATGTTTTTGCGAATGTTTTAAATCGACACACTTATTGGCTACGCAAAGCAGTACAATGAGATTCTTATTTTCATCCTACGGTTAACAAGCTTTCAAATGAGCTGCCAAAACACAAAAATAAAAAAAAAATTACTTCATTTGATTTTTTATGACAACGAATTTCATTTCTGGGGTACAAGTTAGGATTAGTGTTTGTTCACATGAAATGTATTGAAAGAATCAAGAAATGTTTTAAATATCCGAAATTATGTTTTTTGAACTTTCAGTACATCTCTGATGGTTTTGAATGAAAATTTGGATTTTGCCGTATAAACCTCCTTACTAATTCATAACACGTTGTTATAATTCTGGACTTAATCAATCGCTTCCAAAATTTTTATTGCTATTTTTGGCTGTAAGAACAATCAAACAATGTTATTGGAGGTATACGAATTTTTAAATTTGAAATTTCCAAAGAAATTTTGCAGAGGAATTATGTACAACAATGGGGCAGAAGGAGATTCAGCGGACCAATTGTTGCACGATCCGACAGTTTTTCTGGTTAAGTATGGATCATAATTTTTTTTTTCAAAATCATGGAGTTAAAATTGTCCAACAAACGGTTCGTAAAGAGAACTGATATGAAATACATTTTGTTCTAACGTAAAACCTTATTTGCCGTACAAGTAATGTTAAGGTTTTTGTTAACAATTCATTGAAAAAAGATCATTTTAGTTCGAAAACACAACCGTCAGGTAAGAATCTATTATGTTAAAATTTATCAAAGTAAAGACTCATTAAATCGAATAATTACTTTCAATTTTGTTTACTTATTTTAAAAATATTTAAAAACATCCTGAAATACCACCATTAAAATCTCTTTAAAATTATTAATTATTTTTAAATTGCGACCCAGAGATGGGTCTTGACTCAAACATTCAGTCAGTGAAACTTTTTTTGTAGAGAAATGAATCCAACTTAGATGAAATTTCAGGGACTAGATAAGAGAAAATCGATGTTGAAAAACATGCGAAAAAAATTCGCCTTGTCTCCCGGTGAGACTTGAACCCACATCTTGCGCCTCTCCGGGGCCCATGTATTAACATTCTACTACAGGAGACCAACCTGGCGTATGAATATTATACTGGTTGAGTGTCGATGTCTATCGGAATGAAGGGAATAGTTCTCCCATGTGATCATAATCATTTTTCTTGGTCTATTTCTATTCCCATCATTTCATCTTACGGTAGTTGGAATCAAGTTTGGACATTTTTTAAGCACGGCAAGATTTGCATTGCCTCCTCATATCCTGCACGGGTTGTCAGTTATGATGAGAAATGATGCGTTTGCCGTATTTGGATATCCAGCCAATTTCGGTGTTTGGCACCGCCTTATTTCTATTTTTAAATTGCGACCCAGAGATGGGTCTTGACTCAAACATTCAGTCAGTGAAACTTTTTTTGTAGAGAAATGAATCCAACTTAGATGAAATTTCAGGGACTAGATAAGAGAAAATCGATGTTGAAAAACATGCGAAAAAAATTCGCCTTGTCTCCCGGTGAGACTTGAACCCACATCTTGCGCCTCTCCGGGGCCCATGTATTAACATTCTACTACAGGAGACCAACCTGGCGTATGAAGAAATGATGGGAATAGAAATAGACCAAGAAAAATGATTATGATCACATGGGAGAACTATTCCCTTCATTCCGATAGACATCGACACTCAACCAGTATAATATTCATACGCCAGGTTGGTCTCCTGTAGTAGAATGTTAATACATGGGCCCCGGAGAGGCGCAAGATGTGGGTTCAAGTCTCACCGGGAGACAAGGCGAATTTTTTTCGCATGTTTTTCAACATCGATTTTCTCTTATCTAGTCCCTGAAATTTCATCTAAGTTGGATTCATTTCTCTACAAAAAAAAAATTATTAATTAAGTTATTAAATACGATTGTCCAGCATATGAGATGTAGTGAAAATTTGAAAATGGTTACCAAGCTCAAAATTAAATATATTTTTTTTTTTTGTTCAAGTATAAGTCTTTTTTTTTAAGTATCAATAAACAAGAAAGATTTATGTTTTAAAAACATTAATTTTTTTCATGAAATCATAATTATGCATTTGAAAAGATGAAAAAATGTTTTAAAGTTAATGCTTTTAATCTTGAAGTCACTAAAAACAGATAAACACCATTTAACGAGTAAACGGGATTGGTGTTTTTCGATATGAACTCCTGTCCAGCCAAGAATATGCTCACTTTTATTGCATATCTTTAGGCGTCTACAGCACCTTTGTTTATGCAACCTAGTGGAGACTGAAAAAATTCAGATTTTTTTTTTCTTCGCGGTGTCCTGATTTTTGACAAAACCACTTGTAATCTCTGCTAGACAATCGCAAAAATTATTGATCAGGGATGCCGTCCGAATAAAATTTATTTGAGAACACTGATTTAATCTCCAATTTGCATAAGTCAGCACGAAAATCTTAAATGACACCGATAGATATAAGACACGAATAACTGTGATCGATGGATATTTGTTGGAGTTAATTTGACGTAGGAGAGATCAAGGCATAATGGCCACCTTAAGGAAAATGCTTATTTAACCATAGAGAACAGCTCTAATATGTGAATTACATCGTTGTTTCGTGTTCAGACACTCTAATAGTCTATTGCCTAATTCGATGAAACTTGAAAAAGTTGTTAAAAACGTTTAAAAATGCATTTTAAATTGTTTTGCCAAAAGCTGAAAACCAGTCTCTGTAGGGGCATAATGTAAAAACTTTTTCAAAAAGTTTTAGAAAAATTGAAATTATCATCAACACCATATAAATCGTTAAGTTAAATTTCAAATAGCAATTAGTTTTACCCTAAGAAAAAAAAACTAAAACAGATAGAAACTTGAAGGTGGGTTGAGATTCTGTATTTCAAATATCTTTCGAACACAGCAATTCATAACAAAAACTAATGATTAAGTTCAAATCTTGTTATGTTAGATATCTTGTTATTAAAAAATTGCTCCAACTTTGCTATTCCACCAAAATTCTGACCTATGAATTTCATAGTCATTAACTTCAATTATCTTTCGAATCACGGATCATTTCTATGCTAATCCAACCTCTGAAATTCGATAGAAATGGTAGAATCAAAATTCAAATCTAAACCCTTTAAACTAGGTGGAAACATTCCGATATTTTGAACGCACTGATTTTTACTTCCAGTGACTTCATTCAACCAAAAGGTAGGCCAGTAGGCACAATGTTGTACCTATATCTGGATGTCGTGAACCTGACGCGGATCGCTATCAGCCAAAAGTGACAGACCAAGTTCAGTTTTTGACTGGGTCCCTCGTGTCTTTAGAGGAAACCCCCTAAACGAGATGCCAAATCGGAGAAATCAGCCGCAACATCAACAGCGCGGTGCGTTTTATGAAATTTTCTTTATTATTTTTCCTATCGCATCACCTTCCCGTGAATATCTGATTCACTCAATCAAACCACGCCGCCACACCAATTTTGTTCGACACTTTCGGTTATTTATTATCAACAGGGTGATGCTGGGTTTTGAGAATGATTGGAAATTTGATTATATCTTATGAATGAACTTCGATGTACTGTTGACGCACTGTTGTTGGAGTTTTATTTACAGCTACACGATTTCTGGATTTGGTACCGCCACGCAACCGGATGGATCAATTTTATGCATATCTATTTGAAGTGGTCTGTCCGGAGTTGGCTGATTGATGGCTGCCTGATCCCGGCAGAGATAACATTGGAGTGCTAAAATTTGAAACAATATACAAGATAAGCATTTCACTCGGTCATAACTCGATCCCCTATTGATACTGATTCTGGATGAAAGGTGTAAAGTGGTTTCAATCCAGTTGTTGTTTTTTTTTATTTCAATGGTCGAAGAAAAGTGAAGAAGTTGTATAACTGTCAAAAGATATTTTCAACCATCAAAATAATAGATACAATCTCATTTATCAAATCGTACTCAAATTTATCAAAGACATAAGACTAAGCTACTTCATTCAACTATTCACTAGCTACCTATAACACCCAGTAGCTATCGATCCAATTATCGCACGTCATCAATTATCGGCTCTAGTTCACTGAAACGTGCCATTATAACACGAGAGCTTCCATTTTGAATACGAAACAATCGGTCACAGATTAGTTACTTTTGCTTAGAATTACGAGCTGCCAGATTAATTTCCATATGGAACAACAACAACTGCCAATATGTCCGGTGCCTCTCGATTCGATTCTCATCCCTCAACGCTCACGTCTCTTTTAGGCTTATATAGGCTAATGCATTATTGGCAAGTGTGGAACGGCGGAACGTGATCCATTTCAACCGGGCGAAGCGTATCAATCGCTGAGCACGACTCCTCCATTTAAGGATTTCCCATCGTTCAACAGCAGGACACGCGGCGTCAGATTGATGGGGACCTGACAAGAAAATGGTCGTGAGGCATAAATCGAATGGCGCAACTTACTTGGAATTTTTCTAAGACGGAATAAGTTTCTCACCACGGTTTTCTTTATCCTTGATTTGTGGCCACAAAATTGACAACTGGTTGTTTGAGGAATGTGGATGTTTAATAGTTTTTTTTTACAAAACTGTTCCTTTAGTTGATCAGTATATAAAACAGATCAACTCTTAAAATAAATCAATGAAATCCCATTTAAGCGTTGCGTCATCTTAATCGAAAAAATTTTTGGTTCGATTTTTGTGATAACCACATACATCATATATTCCAGTACTTTGCACCAGTTGATCTTTAATTTGCAATCAATACAAGGTTTTTTCTATGCAGTGGTCTACACGTGTCTACGTTGTGTCAAATTATGTGACTTTTCAATGTTTGGAAAAATTTAAAAATTATCGAAGTTTCTGAAGATTTCAAAATATCATATATTTTACGAAAGAACCCGTCACGTGCTTACAGGCGCATTTCAGATTTCCAGCAAATTTCTGCAGAAACCCGTATCGAACCTACAAGTGAATTTGACAGTTGTTTTCCTGAGATGTTTTTCTGTCACGAGATCATCCTGTAATTTTCAGCTGTTGAAAATACAGGACGAAATTGATGAAGTATGAAGTATGAAGTATGTACATAGGTGGCCCAAAATTGCAATGTCTGGGATTCTGGGGGAAGATTTACAGCTCAGGGTGTAAGAAACAAACTCTTAGTTAGATATGGCGGCGACTCAAAAAACGATGTTTAGAGGTCAAGCTGATTTGATTTTGGAAAAAAGGAAATTTTCCGACAATTTTTCCTAGTAAAATTCTCAGACTTCATAAAAGTATCAAACATGTCCATTGTAGGGATGAGATGAAGGATATGAAGAAAAGAAATCAAATTAAATTAAATGTAAATTAAAATAATAGTTGTATTCGGCAACACTGAAGTTAAATAAAATAATATAAATTTAATTGGCAACGTTTGCTATTTTGGCAACACTAGGCAAACAAACAAAACAAAGTCAGTCATTGATCTATTCTTGTGAGTGACAGACGTGTTTAAGTGAATTTCTGAATTGAGATTCGTAAAATCACGACAATGGCGTGATTGGTAGAATAAGCACAAATAGCGCAGATATTTACGGCTGCTGTTGCTGATTGTTTTGATTTGGCCTTCCGGTGCAATAAGACGTAATTGTCGTTAGAAGCGCAGATATTTGAGGCTGCTGCTGGTGTTTGTTTTGATTCGGCCTTCCGGTAGAATAAGACTGAACTGCCTATAGAAGCGCAGATATTTAAGGCTGCTGCTGGTGTTTGTTTTGATTTGGCCTTCCTGTAGAATAAGACAGAATTGCCTATAGAAGCGCAGATATTTAAGGCTGCTGCTTCTGATTTTTCATTTTGATTTGGATTTTTATTGCTGCTGTTGCTGATTGTATGTTTTGAATAAGCCTTCTGGTTCGGTAGGCTGTTTCCAAGAATACTGTCGAATTATTTCAACTCAGGTCAACAGAGACAGAGTGTCAAGAAAAGCACATTTTGAGAAAGCTGTTGCTAAGAATGTTTCTTATGCGTATTTTTCCGACTCTGGTAAACAAAATCAGAGCGACAGGAATAGCAGCAATTGGGAAGGCTTTTGTGAAGAGTATTTTTGGATGGGATGAAGAATATTCAGAAAATAAAAATTAGGATTTGAAAAGCTTTGGCAGAGAATGGAATGTAGATTTGAAATGAGGGATATTTGGGTTAGGGTTTCGCTTGAAACTACCGGCAACTCTCTTTGTCGTCTCAGCGGCTTCTGATTTTCGATTTCTCCCCGATCCAGACTTCCTGGCTTTCGACAAACGTTCTCCAAACACTTTCATTACATTTGTAACGGTTGGTTTGCTACTTTTAGCGATTTTGCCAGCTTTGCGTGCGAGTAGCTCGGATTTTCGCGATGCACGAGCAAAATTTTGATACGCTGCTCGTCTTCCAAGGATGGCATTTTGACAACTGAAGAGTGAATTCCAAAATCAAAATAGGAGCAATATTCTACACACACACACTTTTAAAATAAGGGGTGTTCAGGTTTTTTAAATGCAAATTTGAAAGAAATACGTCAAGTTGTAATTGACCAAATTTTGACCGTATCACCCTTTATCATTCATCTTCGATATCATACCCTATTTGGATAAAATACTTAGTCAGCAATCAACTGTCACTTCAACCCATAGTGCAGGTGAGCCTGATAACATATGTGTATTAACGCGGGGTAATTACAACATTTGCTCGGATATTTAATACAAAATTTGACAAAAGTTCAGTCCGGCCCGGTTATCCTGGTTTCATTGGAAGAAGCCTGAGTTTTCCCCGAATTTATCACTTTATTTGATAAAGCAAACAAAAAAAATGTGTTGTAATTTTTTTTTTATTTATGCGTCCACAATGAAATTTTATTAACAAGTTTTATCAAAATAATCATGAGAGCTTTTCTGAAAGCCTGAAATACGATTTCAAAACTGCTGATGAGTTATGATGAAAATATTTTTCCCATTTTTTTATTTTGTTTTGTGTTGAGTGATTACTGGGATTTGAACAAATATGCCCGGATATTGTCTGGATTTCAGATCGACAATTTTGAAACCAAATGCCAGGAATTTTCAAGTTTTTAGATAAAATAGCCCGGATTTGTTCGGCCCGAAAACGTTCTGAAAATTTCTGGCAACCGTAGTCTATCACGTATGGAAATTTTTTAAATTGGTCAGTTCTAGGTAAAATCGATCTTAGATTACTGCGAAACTAATAAACTTACGCGAAATCTTAAAGCTGGTTTTGAATTTATTTATTCTCTTTAATTTAATCCAGGAAACAGAACTTGACTTGATGTTTTTGGTTTAAGAGCTTTCGGGGGAATATGCACCTGCTAAGGGAAATGACCGAGTATGCAGAATAGATAAACTGAAACCCCGAATACAATGCATTAAGTTCTTCGTTTTTCTATCTGCTACCAACCTACTTATATTTTGTCTAAAAAAATATTTTTTATTGTTGAAACTATGAACGTTTGACGTTTTAAATCACTGGATTTAAAAGGTCCCCAGGCAGAAGATACTCCAAAACATAAGATAAAAGCGACTTGAAAACAACACAATGTTCACAGTGAAAACAAATTAATTCTGTTGGAATATATTCTTCAAAGTATAGCTAAAGGTATATGAAAATCAGAATTTTTCACACTTTTATTAATAAAAAAAAAGATTTTTTTTTTTAAATTTTGCCCATACATATTTAATATCGGTTCAACCAATTTTTTGCTGCCGATTGCGACAAATTTAGTGAACCGTTTTTATTTTCATTGCACGATTTTAACACGAATACGATCGAAAGTTGTAATTATAATGCATTTTAATGATAATTTAGGAATAAGCAATGAACAAAATCGATGCATCGTGTTGAAAATCGGTCTATACTCATGGAAAACTGTACTCCAAAATCTAGAATAAAACACGTGGTTTTAATTACATTTTTCCGAAAAGCACTTTGAGAGGAGTACGATTTGTCCAAAATTCGATGTGGGTATTTTGATCGGATATTTAATGGTAGGGGAGAGTGGGGTATCGTGGGCCATGGGGAAACGTGGGCCACTTTTAATATCTCTGATGTGTGTTGAGATAAAAATCTCAAACCAACTGTCATCGTCGTCGCTTTACGTGAGCATATATTGCTATATGTTGCTGACTGAAATACGCATCATATGCTTCTTTTATTTATCAAGCTAAAAAAAGTTAGAAAAATTTACTTTCATAATTAAAAAAACACCTGCTAATTTCATCGATAGGGAACCTAAAGTGCATAACAAAAATATGCTCATACGCGTATGATCTTAGTTTTGTCATGATCTTTCACGTGGAAAAGGAATTTTTGATGAAACATCAAAAAGTCACACAAACGCAACCAATTTGCAAACCATAGCTTGTGGGGAATCGTGGGCCACACATCTTGAACCACCTATATTTTTATGTTTATATACAAATTCAGAACTTAAAATACGTTTTTCCTATCTGTAAAGTTTTCTTATGCCAAATGAAGAGTTATGAAAATATTTTGTCCATCCTGTATAAGAAATTTTGCCAAAACGTTCGCGAGCCAGGTTTTGGAATCTTTGAGATCATACACAGCTCTCTTTTTTATTTCATCATCTGAAATTGCTTTAAAATAACGAAATGAATTAAGAAATCACAGTTTTGGTTCAACTCATAAACTTTGCATGTTATTTGGTCAATTTGGATTTGGTGGCCCACGATTCCCCACCATTTTTCAAAATCCAAAAAATATTGCTTTTTTTCAAACAGTCAGAATTTGGGAAAAATAACTTATTAAAAATTTAAAAAAAATGCCGTATGATACCTTGAAAATGTAGAAAACCATACCATTTTTTATTTTCATTTTATTTTTTATAATAAAGAAGTTATGGAACAACGAAAAAAGTGGCCCATGATTCCCCACTCTCCCATATATAAATTATCAGTTTAGCGTAAAACAACAATTTACAGCAGTTTTTCATCGATTGATTATTTCAATATATTCTTTGAACAACCATTAAAATCAGTGGTGAGGTTGTTATAAGTTAACACTTGTGTGAAAGACCTATTTCATTTACCTTAAAACGGGGTAACTTTGATCACCTGGGTAAATTTGACCAACAATAAACTTTTCCACATTATCATCAATTACTCAGTCTTTAGTTTGAATTTTTGAAAACTGTTTTCTATGATTAAAAACTTATAGATTGAGTCTCAAATAGGCGAAATTTGGTTTGTATTTGAAATTTTTTTGTGTTAGTAAAAAATCTAATTCCAAAATCTTAAAACATCTATTTTTCCAATTTTCGCAAACGAACAGCTTTTCTGATGAAACCAAAAAGCATTTAGAAGCAAACGGATTGTTTAATGTGAAAGAACAACTTTTTTTCTTTGTATACGAACAGTTATTGTGCTATTTTTATAGTCACTTGATATTTATAAAATGAGGACATTTTCCAAGAGTAAGTCCGTATTGGACAAATGTATAGGAACCCTATTAAATCGTTAATTTTGAAGAAAATATGAAAATGGAAATATTGGTAGAGCCTAGGGGAATGTGTCAAGGTAATATTTCATTTGTATTTTGAAGCTTCTTAAACTATTTAGCAATTATAATTATTTTTGCCCCAAAATGTAGGCAGCATCATAGTTCATTTTTCAATTATAAATATTTCTTTTAAATAAAACGTTCAAATCAAGGTTAAATTGATAAACAAGCATTTTTAAATATAATGAAGGTGTTTTGTATCATTTATGATCAAGAAAACTCGTTAAAATCGTCAGAATAAAGACTGATCAATGTCACCCCAAAACATCAAATTCTGAACAGAGACGAAAACGATTTTTAAATCGAATTTAAAGTACCGTAATCCGGGGTAATATTGATCACTTTTTTCAATATATTTCGAATATTTTTTCTGTTAAAAGGAATGTGGCATGTTTTATATTTTTGAAACCAGTACTCTACTTCTATGAACGTAAAACATGGATGCAGAAATTTATTGGATCTCTTTAAATTTGATTTAAAAATCGTTTTCGTCTCTGTTCAGAATTTGATACTTGATAGGGTTCCTGTCCATTTGTCCAATACGGGCTTACTTTTGGAAAAGATTCATATTTTTTAAATATCATAAATTTATCTTTAAATGATTATAAAAATAACACTGCAACTGTTCATATAAATAGAAAAAAAAAAAGTTGTTCTTTCACATTAATCAATCCGTTTGCTTCTAAATGCATTTTGGTATCATCAGGAGAGCTGTTTGTTTGCTGGCCTTCTAAAAATAGATATTTTAAGATTTTGAAATTAGATTTTTTACTAACAGGAAAAAAATCAAATACAAACCAAATTTTGCTTATTTGATACTCAATTTATAGGCTTTCAAACGTAGAAAACAGTTTTAAAAAATTCAAACTAGAGACTGAGTTATTGATGATATTGTGGAAAAGTTTATTGTTGGTCAAATTTACCCCGGTGATCAAAGTTACCCCGTTTTACGGTAGTCTTATATATTTCTGCAACCATGTTTTACGTTCATAGGAGTCCAGTACTGGTTTTAAGAATATGAAACATGCCACATTCCTCTTAACAGAAAAAATAATCGAAATATATTGAAAAAAAAAAAACAGATCAATCTTACCCCGGATTACGGTACTCACATTTTTCAGCATAAGTGATGAATAGCCACCATAAAATTTAATATGATTGTAAGTCTCGTTTCATTTGATATCTGGCAAATTTTTGAATTTAAATTATAGGTTATCGATTTCAAGAAAACATTTATGTATTCAATACTTTGCATATATTCTGAATTTATCAAAATTTTGTCGTTGGCGTTTTACCCATAAGGCATTTTTGGGTAGAATTACCCCACAACGCTTCAAAAAATAAAATTTTACAATTTTGGGAAATTTGAATTGATAAGAGCACAACCGTTTCTGACATCATTAAAAAAAATTTGAGTATTTTAAATTAAATATTTAGACTCATTTGAATTCCTAAAAAAATTAAAGACTGCGATACTATTTTATTAAGGGTTTTAAAAATATCTAAGATTTAATTTATTTTTTTTTATTTGGTAAAAATACCGATTTTGCAGGGACAGATAAAAAAGTGAAAAGTTAATTTCTACAACGTTTTCGTAAAAAGTTAAAATTACTTCTAGCTTTCGATGAAGTTAATCATTTAGTTTATTCCTTTATTTTCAAAATATTTGTGATGTTCTGTAGTTTTGTAAAATAGTGCACAAATTTATTCCGTGAATTTAATCCTTTTTTCAAAATGGTACCAAAAACAAAAGATGATAGAAATAAACTAAATGAATATTTGAATCAGTTCCCCAAAATAAGTCAAAATAAGCTCTTATACAGTGAGCGAAACAAGAATAGTACCATTATGTGTTTGCTTGTTGAAATTTGAAACTTTGGTATTCATCAAATTGTTGGATAGACTGTAGAATTAAAACGAAATGTACACACCTTCTTAAGAGGAAGAATGACTAAGCTGGTTAAAATTGTCTATAAATAAACAAAATAGAAAATAGAAATAGAAAATAGAAAATAGAAAAAAGAAAAGAAAAACACCTTCAAAATTTACTTCAATAACTTGTTTAAAAAATGTTCAACGGATAAATCAAGCATAAGCAAGTGGCGTTGAGGACCGAAAGTCTAAAAAAAAAGTGCTAAATAAGATAAGTACCACTTACGAATAAAAATCAAGATTTTTTCTTAAAATTTAGTATGCAAAAGTTAAAAATAATCCTCCTACGAACTATTTAAAAAGAAAACTGCGTTTTCAGGCATATCTTATATTTCAAAGGTTTAAAAATGTGTTTTAAGAGATTCCATCAAACTGATTAATTTCTTCATAAACATGTCGTGAAATGATGAAACAAACGTTATGGGTAAATATTCAATAAGAAAAAAAACAGGGCGATATTCAAAATTTTTTTTCTCGGTCAAAGAAACTAGTGACCTTGATGCAAATCTAATGATTTTGTTCAGTGATCTTGGAATGTCCAAGGCGTTCATGCGGCGCCTGGTACTTATTTCTTGACCAAAATCCTCCAGCACACCTTAACTAATTCCGGTTAGTCGAAAATTGGCCTAAGTTCCGTTTAGCAACAAGATAGTGCTGCCATCTACAACCTCTACTAGAAAAAATAATGTTTGACTTAATCAAAAACCAAAATTTTTATTACAAGCCTGTTTTTCGGATCCAAATTCAGCTTCCAATCTATCTTTTATCATAATTTGTCATTGTTCATGAAGAAATTGAGCAGTTTGATAAAGTATTACAGCTCAAATGTAAATGTAAATGTAAAGTGTCAGATTAAAATCTACAAACCCTTCAAAATTTTTTAAATAAATCTATTCCAATAGTTTGAAGAAACATTATTTTTCATTTCAAAACTTTGGATTTAAAGAAATACTGAACCTTGATTTTTGTAGAAAAACAAAAATGGTACTATTCTTATTTCGCCTTTCTTCATATTTTTGGTCCTCATTTATCGGTTGAAAAATTTGAAACAAATCGAAGAAGATAATTTTGGCAATTTTCAGTCATTCATATTTTAACATGCCAAACACCTAGTGATACTATTCTTGTTTCGCTGACTGTATTCATTGCTACTCGGGAAAAATGTGAATTTTGTTGACTTTAATATTTGGCCCAGATAATCGAAAGTAACAACTTAAAAAACCAATTGTGGTGCAAATATTTTTAATTGATGCGTCAAAATCGAAATTTTTTGAGCAAGTTTTATAAAAATAATTCATGAAAGGTTTTTTTAGAAAGTCCGAGTAAGACTTAAAATTTGCTGATCAATTTAGATAAAACAATTTTTTTCAAGTTTTTTTTTCTAAATTTTTATTGAGTAAATCCTGGGTTTCGACCAAATTTGCCCAGAAATGGTCCGGGTTTAGATCAAAAACCCGGATAAAATAACCCGGATTTGTCCGACCTGGATACGTGCTGAAATTTTTTTTGGATACCTTACGATAAGCTATATCTAAAGTTTTTATTTACAATTTTGAATCAAAATGTTGCAATTAAAGCTAAGTTCTTTTAGAAATGGGACAGTTACGGATGCGTGTATCTCAAAAACCTTTCGTTTGATCTAAATGCTTTCTATGAAGGAAATGAAGGTAATATTATGATAATTCATGAAAAAATTATTTATCGTTTTTTTGTAAGAATAAATACTACTTTATTCTTGGTACCACCCATCGGCCAGCGCACACTTTCTTCAGTCATGATATTGATCAGTTTTTCAAACTTATACTTCGTCTAAGCTGTAATTGAGGTGGCTACATCCTCCTCCTTCAATTTATGCTACTTTTCGGACCAATACTTCTCTTGTAAAAGAAAATGAGGGCAATTTTGTGGATACAGCTATTTAAAATTAACAAATTTGATTATTTTTGAGCCACTTTTCGAGCGGTTTTATTGGAATTTCTGCTGGAAAAATCTGGCAATAACGAGGTAAAACTATCATGAGATTGGACTTAAAGTATAATCGGTTAGTATAGATCGTAGGTTGCGAAATTTACATAAAAGATTATTCTTATAAGGCTTTGAAAAATAGTGAAAACTATAATATTTGTTTTGAAATTTGTTGTTTTTCTTCACAAGAGCAGAGCTTTGGCAAATACATACTTTAAAATACTCGGGACTTTGCCACGAGCAGACATGGTATAGGATTCAAACACTGGAATTTGTTTAAAATAGAGTATTTCCTTAGTTTTTTGTTCATCAGAAATCATCTGTCCCATAGCCTCGGAACCGGATATACAGCGTGCGAGCTTTGGAATTAACAAAAAATTGTTGATTGAGGTTAGGTTTGAATGACTCATTACCAGGCAACACTTTCAGCTTATCGGAGAAAAATTTTGTTTTGCAAATTTTGCTTATTGAAAATTAAAAATGCTGGTTTGAGACTTGACTTCCCTGATGACCCTTAGCCGAAGTTGCCGATCATATGCTTCTCTTCAATGCTTAATTTGAACTTTGTGAACATTTTTGACAGTATTTTCATACTTTTCCACCACTCACACACAGTTATTCTTTGAATAATCAACGGTTTTGTCAGCTATCAATTCGATAATGATGGATTTAGAATGAAACTGTGCAAAATGATTTTTTCCTTTTTCTCTTGCATCGTAAATATTTCAAAAGAGTGTTAATTTTAAATTTAAAAAAAAATAGGTCGGATAGTACTTTTTACAGGCAACAAAATGCTGTTAAAATTTTGAATGTCCAATAACCAGTAAACTAGCTATTAGCAAAAGAAAGTGTCCCATTTCTAAAAGATCTAAGCTTTAGTAATGCTTGCTTTAAGCACTGTTGATTTTTAGATGCTGTCAAAAGTGACCTTATTTCAAGCCAGTTTTAGCAAAGCTTTGATTTGAAAGATTTTTGCTAGTAATATTCAAATACATTTAATGTCTCAATAGCAAGACTTGGAATAATTTTGCTATCTAAAGCTCATTACCACACGATTGTGTCAGCGCCGAGTTCACGGAGGCGGATCCCATTGATTCTTTAAACACATTATACCAAAAATAAATTGTGAAAAGATTACAAGATTATTTATCCTCCCTGAAGAGATCTCGCCCAGTTGTATATATGGAAAGCCGTATCGCTTTTCGAGATTTTTTTTTCTTTTATTCCTTCACCGCGCTCGATTGAATCTGTAAACAGATTTGCAATATCTCCGTGAATCATTGCCATCCGCGCTTCCTTCCCAGGTTCGTCCTGGATCCTCCATCCAGCATCTGGTAATGAATGACGATGGCATAAACACACACATATCTTTCGACGAGGATTCTCCCAAAACAGCTCGATCACTTTTCGTCGTCGTCTTCAGCTCAACCGGGCGTTCAAGTTAGTGGAGAAGATTTGTTTTCCGGACCGCTCTGCTGGCTGCCGACTTTCGTTGTTGTTTATTTGAAGATGTTCGAGCAGCGAATTTATGGTCCATGGATTGGGACAGGTCCATGACCGGGGACCCATTTTTATTTTGGCGCGGCGCATCTGTGCCAATGAGGTGAGTGGGTGATGTTGGGTGACGATTGATGTTCGAACGTTCCGAGGTGGAAGGTTAACCAGCACAAATTTCATTCATCGGAATCGAGCGAAGTCTTCGCAAGGTTTAATTTCCAGAAGGTTCAGATTGTCCTAGTTTGAGCTTGACCTCGAAGTGACTTTTAATTTTGTGGAATGAATTACCACAGCAAAATTCTGTAAAAAACATCTATAAAAATCTATTTTGCAGTTTCATATTACAAGAAACTTGTCAACGTTATTGTGTTAAGCAAAGGACTTAGTCCCGAAAGTTGGCAAAAAACATCGAATAGATCGATTTGTTTTCTTGTGGTTTTTTGTTTTATGATCATCGTGATTCAGTTATATGGTTTCACCTGATACTTCCATTCATTAATGTCGGTGATGATGAACCATTTTTTTTTTTTTGCTCTATCCAGGAAGAATCAAATTTGTAATTCAATATTTGATTGAAATGAGGGAGGAAGAGAATGGTCCAACTTGTTATTATTTGTTTTCAGACAGATTAAGGAACCTTTTTGGTGCAAACAACGATTTAGACTAACGTGATCAACGAAAGCATAAATAGTTGGCCTGTCCAAGCATCCCTAAAAATAAAATCTTTCGTTAAAAAGAAAAATAAAACTAACAAAAAACTGTTGTAACAAAGCAAAAATTACGATATAAAAACTATTGATAATCACATAGTTTAGATGTTTTTGCTGAATGAAACCCACTCTTGTAGGTACATCGTTAAAACGAGCACACATTTCGCATCAGGTGGAAGTGAAAGGTTGAGAACCCTGAATAAAATTAATAAAAAAAAATCAAAACATGAATCATCCCATATTAACCCCACCATGATGGGTCCATCAACCATGGTAAAGAGATCATGTTACATACCTTACCAGCGATGCACGGTGGGTGCTTCCCAAACTTGGGATCAGATCGATCGGAAATCGATGAATGATGGCGCTCCATCTGAGCTTCAATGGTTTGGTGCTCGAAAGTGTAAATGGACGTTGCGAGGGCAAGCAGATGGCTATAAAAAAATTATTCACGACTTTTCAAAACTAGGTTGGTGCAGAACAAAAGACACAATAAGATTTTGTTGCTGGTTCATGAGGGATTTAAGCAAAACAACTTTTACCCTCAGAACTTTAATATTGTGACCCTTAAGTTTTTTTTAATTTAAAAATACCAACTTTATCAGTTTGGGATTATTATCAACTGTTGTTTAAAATATGTGAACCAAGCCAAAAATTAGAGGAAAAACAAGATGATAATGAAATAAGGTAAATTTTAAGAAGCAAATACATAATGAGGATTTAATCATTAATCTCCTACGCTGTCGATAAAAATTTTGCTAGATTTTACCTAACATGTTGATAGTAAAATAGAAAGAGAAAAAAGCGATATTCTCCATTATCTCAATTGGCAATATTAACTATCAACTAAAAAACTAATAAATGAAGCAAGAAATAAAATAATGATGATAAGTATAATTTTATTTTCAAAGCGTAAGTAACCAATTTGACAGTATTGATGTTATATTAATAGACTCATTCAAAGAACTCCTCATTTCGAAAACCGATTTTTGCGAAAATTTTTACACCATCAAAAGACTTTTTCTTGTGCTTCATTTTTCATCAAATGATATTCAGTAACTTTTTTTTATACAATTGAAAGGGTTACCGTTGAAATTAAAAAACTCAAAAAAAAAATTATTGCGAAATGATGTTAAAAAGCTATCTACTAGCTATCTACTTTTGAGCGTTGTTACCAGTGATGCCACATTTAAATCGGCATTTTCTAACTCAAAAGAATCATTTTTTGGTATGGAAATCCGAAAAATCGGTATTAAAATTAATTGGCATTTTGGGGTGATTAAAAATTGGTTTTCGGCAGTGATTCTGAAACCGTTATTTGAATTTTTTTTGAATCAACGCCTCAAAGTATTCAGTATGCTTGCTTTTTCCTGTTGTTTATATATTTTTGATTAGTTTTTAGAGTTCTTTTGAGGTGAATACTGTATTTTCGTCTCTACTATTTTTTTGAAAATTTTGGCTACTTTGGATTTTCAAAATTGAGGCATTAGATGTCAAAAATGGGGTGTAAGTGCATGAAAGCAAATTTCAAGAAAACATGCTTAAAGTTGTTGTATTTGACCATTTTTCTTGCGCATTTCAAAAAGTTTTATTTCTCTTCCGAATGTAAATTAATTTGAGGTATGTAAATAAATTTCTAAAAATCAAAAGAAATCACCAAATATAGTTTGAAACATGAAAAATTGTTTCGTATCATTAACTCAAATTCGATCTTTTTTGCACTTATACCCCTTTGGCTTTGAAGGCCTTAGTTGTAAAAAACAACATATTGAAATGTTTTTGTTGGTTTCTCAATTATAAAAAAAAAATACTCCTGGAGCTTACTTGTAATATTCTCAATCAAATAATTTCTTCAAGCTATCGATTAACACACGATTCCTTATGGGTGTGATCCTTATTGAATGTTCTTACATTTTCTTTTTTTTTATTTTGAAAACTCATGAACATTTAATCTCATAAGATAAACTTCCGCTGGCTATCTTGGTGCAATTATAAAAATTATAGAATATGTTATTGAAAACAACAATTTTACAAAATTCCAACGGATAGTTCGCCATTTATTCGTGGACTTCTCCTTAAACATACATCTATTTAAAAGAAAATGTGTCTTTCCTTTAAAATTTCAGTTATTCGATTAAAATATTGAAATACGTTCACTTATTATAAAAGCTTCAAGTGTTTCTTACTGAGCTAACCAAATATTATTTGGTCGTCATCAATTTAACAGAAAACCCAATATTTTTGATAGTCTTGCGTAGACTGAAATATATCTTATATTTTGTACCAAAATCTCAAAAATCTTATACAGTTTATACAGATTCTTGTTCAAAAATTTGCTCAAAAATCGGTATGAATACCGATAAATCGGTACATGTGGCATCGCTGGTTGTGACGTCATGAAAATTCTACTGTTTTTCAACTCATGATTCATTTCAATGTCACATATTGTCAAAATTGAAAGTCTCTTCAAATTTTTGAGATCAATTCTAAGCAATCTTAAGAATTAAAATCGATTCAGGAGGTTATAAGTTGCATCCGAGTAAAGAATGCGTTGTAACGTCAAGAAAATTGATGTCTTTTTTTTGAAAACGTTCAAGACTTTTCATGCAATCGTTTTAAAACAAATTCGATGGTATCTATATTTTAAAGATTAAGATTTTCTATCAAAAAAATTTAGCGGTCTTTCATACAATTTTTTTTTTTAATTTGAATAAAACTATCTTTAGTGTCGACTGCATAGAATTTTACGAGAAAATCCAAACCGAGTCTAGCATTCACACAAAATCTCGCAGAAGAGACTTTAAAATAATTTTTAAAATAAAACAAATTAAAATATGTATTTGCGCAAAGTTCCATCCCAAGCAACCAAAAGTCCCATAAAACGTTCTATGCAGCTCAAAATTTAAGTTCTTATGGATACTTTCAAGTTCCAAAACAAGTCTTAATGATCTTCTATTCAGCTTTCAGCGGCCTTTTAATTCAGCTTCCAAAAAATCGTAAAATGAGCAAAAAAAATCTCTCTCTATCTCAACTGCACCCTTGGCATCGGTTCATATCACCTTTTCTTGATTATTTACATGGTGCCGCCATGATGCCACGCACTGGATTCCAAACTCGACTAATTGCTCAATTGATTCTTTCCTATATTTCCTACATATATCGCATCAGAATGGTCACTCAATTACCAAATTTCTTATTGAAAAAAAACTTGCCTGGCTTGGGGATCGAACCCCGGCCCTCGTGGTGAGAATCGAACACGCTAACACTAGACCACGCCTAGATGTTGTTCTAACTGAAACTAAAATTTGATGTGGTGATTTGATTTTGAAAGCAACTCAATGCACTTTTTGTGACTTAGTAAATCCCGTTTTGAACATGTTTGTGCCCTTTATATGACATAGTAAATCCCGTTTTGAGCACTTTTGTGCACTTTATGTGACTTAAGTCCCATACAAAGTACATATTAATCACTTTTGCAGCTTTCAAGTTCACTAATGAGTACATATAGTTCCTTCATGGGAATTGGGCAAAATAAGTCACATACAACGTACATATTGATCACTTTTGCAGCTTTCAAGTTCATTAATGATTACATAAAGTTCACTTAAGGGAATTGGGCAGTTGATTCTCTTTGTCAGCCAATATGTAACTTTAAAGCCTTCATTAAACTAAATATGTGACTTTTGATTGCTTGGGATGAAAACTTTGGGCCAGGTCAGACAACGGAAAGATTATGTTACGAATGAATATTAAAAATTCAGTTTTCACCAATAGTTTTGGTCTTTATCATCCGATTTTTTTTTTACATTCGCGTTTTCTTAAAGCTTCAAATATGACAATATCTCATCTGAAGAACGCATTCCGATTAGAATTTTGATAAAACAGTAACTAAGCTTAAAAAAAGAGTTTTTAAGCGTCGACTACAATTCATGTTTTTTTTGTGTTTAATTGATTCTTCAGAAGCCAATTTTTAAATCCTCATATGATTTGTATCATTACGCTACTCAAAACGTTGATTAAGAATCAAATTTATGTCATAACTGAAGTTTCGTGAAGAACTATAATGAAAGTTCATGGGGTTTTCATGTGCCTTCTGAAATTTTTTTTTCTTAATTTCTTATAAATTTCAAGGTCATTGCGCAATCTCTTTCCGTGTTCCAATCATCCCAAATTTAGCATGGGACTTTGTGCTTAGCTTTGAATCAATTTAAGCTTGCAACTTGTGAGATTTTAATAATGCCTCATTTGGTCATGCTTGTGTCCGTTTATAAACTATCAATAGAACGAAGGCTTTTAAAATTTCCATTTTTTTTCTTTTGCAGTTAAACTAACTACAAATATAAAAAGGATTAGGAAACAAATTCAAATGCTTTTTTTAAGAGTAATTTTTCCAGTTTTTGTTCTATGTTCACGTGATCACACAAATATTTTTTATTTATAATATTTATTTCTGTAGCTAAAAAAACCTTGTTAAGTCACAAAACGGTTTAAAAACCGCGTTTCAAAAAAATAGCGTGTTGTCACGTAACGTCACAAAACTAAATTGCTGTAAAATAAATTGAAATAAAAATTTCAAAACATCGGAAACAGCGATTTGTTGGTTGTAATGAACTGATACTCAACAGAATTTTTCACAAAGTTTGGCTGTTGAGAAGAGTAGAAAAGTACGGTTTGATAAGAAAAAACTGCAAAGGGAAAAAAGTGGCACCTTGTGACGTCACCACATTTATTATTTATAATTCGATAACGATTCTTTCAATAAAAAAAAACTTTTTATTCCAAATTGTAGCGCTTTAAATTCTGAAATAAAGGGATTTTTTTTTTCAATGTGCTCAATATACCGAAAAATTTAAATACAATTAGCCAAAAAAATATTTTACTAACGTTGTGTCGTTAAGCTGGAATGGGTCAATTGATTTAATAAAAAAGGAACTTGCTTATAACGTTTTTTCCTTTTTTTTTTGAATATTCAATGCGAAGTTCTGTTTGGAAAATTAAAGAAGATGATTTTTAGCTGTAAAGCTGTTGCATCCATTAGCAAATTTTTAAATTATTTTAAAAAATAATAGAAATCTAGTCTAAACCGAGGTTGCCAAAAATAATTCGATGATATGATCAAAGCAAATTTGGATCGAATTCTGTTATGCTCTCTGCATGGGTTTGATTCAAAGTGAGGGGGGGGGGCGTTCGAAGTGGTCAGGAGAGCGGTGTGATCTTTTTAAAATTAGCATTTCCCCAAATACCGAAACAAAGTAAATTTTAAACTACGATCAAGTTCAAAGTAAATCAATGAAATGTCGCAACTAAACTGAACATCAAATTCATCCAGGTTTTAAGACTATTTTTTTGCCCCTGTATCTCAATCACAGACAACCCTTTTTAAATGTCAAATTATATACGAACGATATCAATGCGGGTTTCAACCAAGGTTGCCGAAAAAAATATGTGTTTTTGGAAAAAATCTGACTTTCTGTGATTTCTCCCAAAAATTGTCTAAAGGTTACCTGGAATACAATTTTCATTGGTTTCATCGAAAATTCATAAAAAATTGGGTCTATTAAATATTTTTTAGGGAAAAATCAATAAACATTACCAATCTTAACATACTTTCCTAGCTCAAGGTAAGAAACCTTTATTTTATATTGGCAAAAAAAAAATTAAAAATTGGAAATCCATATAAAATTCAAAAATTCTGTGAAATCAGTGAATATTTCAAAATTCTGTGTTCTGTGTCACAGACTCTGTGAGGAAAATTTACCCAAAGTTCTGTGGAATTACAATTTTTGCTGTGATTTCAGCTGATATTTTTTTCTGTAGCTGCGATGCACAATGGGAAAAATATCTTCCCTCCTACCCGAATAAAATTTATTTTATCATTTTATCTTATTACATCGTTTTTGATTTGCAAGTTTTATACATTTGCAATTAATAAACTTTTCGCTCAATACGGAATCAGATAATTTGCTAGAATAAAGTTATTACAGATCTTTGAGTAGTTTTCTATCGCGTGGATGTTTCTTGAATTGGTCTTCGATATGAGGACAATTTAGCACAAATAAGAATGATTTTTGATTGCCTCAATCAAACTTAAATACTGGAAAGAATTTGAAGATGCCGTTTAATCTGTTCAGTAGTGTCACGTAGGATGCGTTTTATAAAATTTGGCTAATATATGTTTTCGACATTTTCAACTTTGAAATAGACTTAAGTTAGAAAGTTATCATGTTTTATAAAAAAATAACATTCATTTTACAGTTTGTTGAAAATTAAATAAAATTTCTTTAACATCTTAAACCAATCTTATTTATTTCAAAACATGCTATAACTTCGATAATGTTTGGAACACTTTGACTATGTCCAAAATTAGGAACACACTGAAAAAAATGTTCCTTATCCTGATCAACGGCCTTGGCTTGGAAGTTAGAACGTATGTCTTCTAATCCAGAGGTCATGAGATCGAATCTTAATCATAACATACATTGTACTTCTTCTGGAGGCTGGCGCTCGATGTTTCAGATACAATGATTTTATTTATCGGAAATAAGTATCGCTAAACTAAACCAGAATTTTCATTTAACATTTCCAATTGTTCTGACATTCCCGAAACTGACTTTTGATTCTTATTTAAAAGATGTAAAGTATTAAAATTTTTCAGTTGACTTTATGTTAATTCAGAGAGATTGTACATGCATTGAGTCACAGAAAAAAAGTTTTTCAAACTAAAAAATAAATAGCAGCTACTTTAAATTCAGAGTATTGTTATCAAAAATTATCCCGAGTAACACCGATTATTTTATAAGACTCCCCAAGCCTCTTATGAAACCAAAACTAGGTCTACTAGCCTGCTAAAAACTTTATTTGTTACTTGGGATGGATTAAAATGAAAAACAATGTAGACATAACGTCTAGAACGCCTCAAACCCTATAAAGCGTCTGTCGGGTCAGTAAGTAATTAGAAAAACCTGTAGGTACTAAAAAAATTGCACCTTTTTATCTAAATTGATTGATAATGATATGTTTTCTTGTGTTCAGTTTTGATGCAATCTACCGAGTGGCTTTTGATATAGTTTTCAAACAAGAAGACGAAAAAACAGCAAAATAAGTTGTGCTCTGCCGACATCTCAAGCACTGATAGCCGCATTGTCCTCAAATCATAGAAAACTTTTCCTTTTTTCTGGGGTATGTAATCACGTAAACATAATATTTTTAGCTAATTATGCTCTAAAACTTTTTCGAGCAATAAAAAGTTATTCACGAAAGAAAATTGAGTATTTTATTCAAGTTCAGACCTAGATAATTTTCCAATATTTGATACAAATTAATTTCTTAAATGTTGATGCAAATGTAGCATCCAAAAGCTGGGTATAAAAAACCTGAATGAGAGTTTCCCTCATCTTACACAAAGAAGCCGCCAGTGAGTCGTGAGCAAGTGTTTTTCACTTTCCGGCATCTGAATTCTCACCGTGTTGTCACCTGTTCGTGTCACCTTTCTAACATAGCGCTCAGAGCATGTTCAAGTCTCTCCCGCAGAGGAGTCACTCACTCTCCCACGCTCTTCGGTTGCTTTGTTTTCGGCTTTCGGTCGGTCGCTCGGTTCGGTCACTCAGCAGCATAAAAGCCGAAAAGCAAACATACCGATTCTGATTCGATAAATACCTCGGCGAAAACAAAAACATTGTTCGTTCGTTCGATCCCATCCCAATTTCATTTGGGCAGGACAGGAAGAAAGAATTGCCAGTCGGTCGGTCGGTCGGTCGACACGACACGAAGCAGAAGTGGCGAGGGTTAGTGAAAGAGTTCGGTGCTCGATGCGATGTGAGCATATCCGAGATTGCTCTTCGACCGCCCGACCGCCCACCCTGTCAGTTTTATCGTTTCGCAGATAATAACGGCTGTTCGCCTTCCACTCCCTTTTCGTTTGTTCGTCCATCTCCGCCGAAATATGCTGGAATATATTCTTCATTCTTTTGCATGTTGCTTTCGCTCAATTGCTATCGCTGGAGGGGGTGGTCGGCAAATTGAGGCTGGTGGTGGTTTGTGTGCATTATTGGCTCCCGATCAAGGGGGTTCACATCCGGAGCGAGAGCATAAACGTTGCTGGAAAATGTTCTGACCAGTGTGCTCCGTCTCGTCACTCACCCGCTACCCTTTCTGTTCTCATTTGGTCCTTCGAGCCGGCTTCTCTATCGAAGGCGGCAGCATCCTTTGAAACTTCACGCAAATTTCCCTTTTCCGAAACCTGTAGCGCGCGTTCGACTCTCCCGAGTTTTTACCGTTGATGATGTTGATGCTGATTCTTCTGATGATGATGGTGATGATGCTGCTGCTAGGAGCCAGGAGATTGTGGCAGCAGCAGATGGTTTTGTGTCCCGAAAGTTGGAAAATACTGCACGGCACCACGGACGGGTTTTTCAGTCAGCATCCATCCAGCAGTCGACAGTGACCGTCGTCGTCGGAGTTCGTCCTTGCCGTCAACGATTGCACTTGTGCGAAATATTTATAGGCAGATTCGCAAACGAATAGTTGCGTCGCGTAGTTGGCCGTTCTTCGAGTGTTTCGGTTCGAGTAGAAGATAGCGATTGGAATCGGTGAATCTTCCCGTGCGTAGGTAGAGCAGACAGCCAGACAGTGGAAATTGTAGGCCGTGGACCGGTCTTCTTTCTTCGTCGTTGCGTGTCGTCGCGTGTTTATGAACTATATGTCTCTGTAGACAAAGTGTCGTCATCCGTCGCGGCCTGCTTGGTCGATGTCATTACCGGTTTCCGAGCGAGCGTTTTCTCATCTGTTATCCGGTCGTTTGTTTTGATCGTTTGTTTCGGGGTCGACCGCGTGGTTTCGACTGAAGCAGTGACAAAGCCGGTACCCAGGGAAAGAGGTGGAGGTGGCTTAAAGAAGAGGATTTAGCGCCCGAAACCCGGATTGGATAATGTGAAACATGTGTTGCTGGTTGCGTTCAATTTAGAATGATGTGATAATAGGATGATTGAGTGATGTCAGTTGGCTCTTTTAAGTACGGGGTTCCTAGCTGAATAGTGATGATGATGCCAAGGCAATCCACGTAATTCAGTGATTAATTGGTTGGTCTCGCGAGCTCGAGTGCTTTACCAGATTACATTATCCTTCTGTTGCTGTAACCTTACTTCTCCTGGGAATACCGGGACGCCCACGAAGGGACGCGGAGAGTGTATTAATTAAAATTCCATGTTCGTTTGGTGCGTCGATTACTTCCAATCCTCCGGCCTGGCCGTGTTTCGCCTCGATGTATGCAACAATAGCGATTAATTAAAATTTCATGTGAAAAACAGATTTTTGCGACCGCAGAACTGCAACGTGGGTAATTTGTGGAACATTGAAATCGACCATGTTGGCCGGAATCGTTCGTTGGGTCAGCCCTCTGCTCCTGCTGCTTCCACTAAAGGGAGCCTCAGCTTCCCCAGACGGGGGAGGCTATCTGAAAATGTTTCCGGTCCAATCCCAGTACGATCCTTGCTACGATGAGGACCGACCCCGAAGATGTGTCCCCGATTTTGTGAATGCTGCCTTCGGGATGCCAATGCGATGTGAGCATATCCGAGATTGCTCTTCGACCGCCCGACCGCCCACCCTGTCAGTTTTATCGTTTCGCAGATAATAACGGCTGTTCGCCTTCCACTCCCTTTTCGTTTGTTCGTCCATCTCCGCCGAAATATGCCGTGAATATAAAAAGTTATTCACGAAAGAAAATTGAGTATTTTATTCAAGTTCAGACCTAGATAATTTTCCAATATTTGATACAAATTAATTTCTTAAATGTTGATGCAAATGTAGCATCCAAAAGCTGGGTATAAAAAACCTGAATGAGAGTTTCCCTCATCTTACACAAAGAAGCCGCCAGTGAGTCGTGAGCAAGTGTTTTTCACTTTCCGGCATCTGAATTCTCACCGTGTTGTCACCTGTTCGTGTCACCTTTCTAACATAGCGCTCAGAGCATGTTCAAGTCTCTCCCGCAGAGGAGTCACTCACTCTCCCACGCTCTTCGGTTGCTTTGTTTTCGGCTTTCGGTCGGTCGCTCGGTTCGGTCACTCAGCAGCATAAAAGCCGAAAAGCAAACATACCGATTCTGATTCGATAAATACCTCGGCGAAAACAAAAACATTGTTCGTTCGTTCGATCCCATCCCAATTTCATTTGGGCAGGACAGGAAGAAAGAATTGCCAGTCGGTCGGTCGGTCGGTCGACACGACACGAAGCAGAAGTGGCGAGGGTTAGTGAAAGAGTTCGGTGCTCGATGCGATGTGAGCATATCCGAGATTGCTCTTCGACCGCCCGACCGCCCACCCTGTCAGTTTTATCGTTTCGCAGATAATAACGGCTGTTCGCCTTCCACTCCCTTTTCGTTTGTTCGTCCATCTCCGCCGAAATATGCTGGAATATATTCTTCATTCTTTTGCATGTTGCTTTCGCTCAATTGCTATCGCTGGAGGGGGTGGTCGGCAAATTGAGGCTGGTGGTGGTTTGTGTGCATTATTGGCTCCCGATCAAGGGGGTTCACATCCGGAGCGAGAGCATAAACGTTGCTGGAAAATGTTCTGACCAGTGTGCTCCGTCTCGTCACTCACCCGCTACCCTTTCTGTTCTCATTTGGTCCTTCGAGCCGGCTTCTCTATCGAAGGCGGCAGCATCCTTTGAAACTTCACGCAAATTTCCCTTTTCCGAAACCTGTAGCGCGCGTTCGACTCTCCCGAGTTTTTACCGTTGATGATGTTGATGCTGATTCTTCTGATGATGATGGTGATGATGCTGCTGCTAGGAGCCAGGAGATTGTGGCAGCAGCAGATGGTTTTGTGTCCCGAAAGTTGGAAAATACTGCACGGCACCACGGACGGGTTTTTCAGTCAGCATCCATCCAGCAGTCGACAGTGACCGTCGTCGTCGGAGTTCGTCCTTGCCGTCAACGATTGCACTTGTGCGAAATATTTATAGGCAGATTCGCAAACGAATAGTTGCGTCGCGTAGTTGGCCGTTCTTCGAGTGTTTCGGTTCGAGTAGAAGATAGCGATTGGAATCGGTGAATCTTCCCGTGCGTAGGTAGAGCAGACAGCCAGACAGTGGAAATTGTAGGCCGTGGACCGGTCTTCTTTCTTCGTCGTTGCGTGTCGTCGCGTGTTTATGAACTATATGTCTCTGTAGACAAAGTGTCGTCATCCGTCGCGGCCTGCTTGGTCGATGTCATTACCGGTTTCCGAGCGAGCGTTTTCTCATCTGTTATCCGGTCGTTTGTTTTGATCGTTTGTTTCGGGGTCGACCGCGTGGTTTCGACTGAAGCAGTGACAAAGCCGGTACCCAGGGAAAGAGGTGGAGGTGGCTTAAAGAAGAGGATTTAGCGCCCGAAACCCGGATTGGATAATGTGAAACATGTGTTGCTGGTTGCGTTCAATTTAGAATGATGTGATAATAGGATGATTGAGTGATGTCAGTTGGCTCTTTTAAGTACGGGGTTCCTAGCTGAATAGTGATGATGATGCCAAGGCAATCCACGTAATTCAGTGATTAATTGGTTGGTCTCGCGAGCTCGAGTGCTTTACCAGATTACATTATCCTTCTGTTGCTGTAACCTTACTTCTCCTGGGAATACCGGGACGCCCACGAAGGGACGCGGAGAGTGTATTAATTAAAATTCCATGTTCGTTTGGTGCGTCGATTACTTCCAATCCTCCGGCCTGGCCGTGTTTCGCCTCGATGTATGCAACAATAGCGATTAATTAAAATTTCATGTGAAAAACAGATTTTTGCGACCGCAGAACTGCAACGTGGGTAATTTGTGGAACATTGAAATCGACCATGTTGGCCGGAATCGTTCGTTGGGTCAGCCCTCTGCTCCTGCTGCTTCCACTAAAGGGAGCCTCAGCTTCCCCAGACGGGGGAGGCTATCTGAAAATGTTTCCGGTCCAATCCCAGTACGATCCTTGCTACGATGAGGACCGACCCCGAAGATGTGTCCCCGATTTTGTGAATGCTGCCTTCGGGATGCCAATCGTCGCATCTTCAACCTGTGGTCTGAAAGGCCCCGTCGAAGTTTGTGACAGCCAAGAACTTCGAGGACCTTGCCACCAATGTGATGACTCGATTCCTCGCAAACGATATCCCGCTTCAGCGCTCACCGATGTCAACAATTCCAATAACGTCACCTGCTGGAGGTCAGCTCCTATCCCAACTCCGACAGGCATGAACGACCCCCCAGACAACGTTACTCTAACCCTATCCCTCGGAAAAAAGTACGAACTTACCTACGTCAGTATGACCTTTTGCCCAGGAGCAGTAAAACCTGATTCCATGGCCATCTACAAAAGCGTAGACTTCGGCCGAACCTGGCAACCCTTCCAGTTCTACAGCTCCCAGTGTCGTCGGGTCTACGGAAGACCCAATCGAGCTACTATCACCAAAGCCAACGAACAGGAAGCCCGCTGCACCGATGCTCATAGACACATGGGCGAGTCCACCGGTATCCAAGGGTCCCGTATAGCCTTCAGCACCCTCGAAGGCAGACCCTCGGCATCCGACTTCGACTCCTCCCCGGTGCTCCAGGATTGGGTCACTGCCACCGATATCCGCATAGTCTTCCACCGACTACAAATGCCCCAAGAATCCATCGAAGACCTCCTCCTCCTCGGTTCCCCTCAAGTCCCTCTCTCCTTCCGCCTCAAGAAAGACCCCTTCACTTTCGATACCCTAGAAAACTCAAGTACAGACACCGAATCCTTCAACTACCAAAATCCATCTCCAACGCAACCAGTTTTAACCCTTACGCACCACTACGCAGTGTCGGACTTTGCCGTTGGGGGTCGTTGTAAGTGTAATGGACATGGTTCGCGGTGTGTTAGTGGAAGGGATGGGGAGCTGAGCTGCGATTGTAAGCATAATACAGCTGGGAGGGATTGTGAACGATGTAAGCCGTTCCACTTCGATCGGCCTTGGGGAAGGGCCAATGCGAGGGAGCCGAATGAATGCAAGAGTAAGTACCAATGGAAGAAAGTAAAAATTCACGAAGACTGTAATTTTTCTAATGGGGCAGTTTTGCTTTGTAAAAATAAAATGCAATATTCGAAAATTGATAAGTTAAATTAAAAAAACATTTAGTTACATAAATGATAAGACTTATTTTAGAAGAAAATTACGAGAATATAAACAAAAAATTAAAAAAAAAAAACACCTTGCGCTTACTTCTTTGCTTTTTTGCGATGAAGGCATTATTTCAGTATTGCATGAAGCCAACAGCTTGCATAAAGATCAATTGAAGGTTAAAGAAAGAATAACTTCAAAAGTGAAAATTGATAATATTTGTAATTTTCGTTTGCTTGAGTTCTTGAGTGTTAAAATTTGTTAATTTAAATTTTTGATGTTTGAATCAATTTCTCAATTTCAAATCATCTGGCTTTCCAAATAAACATAGAAAAAGGTTATAAGTTTCAGATGAACTCTAAAATGCACATGTTGTGCAGAAACAACACAAACATCATTCAAAGTATGTCGAAAACGTTAAAATATTAGTGAATTATTCATGAATAAAAATTGAGCGTTATTTTTTTATGTTTTTTTTTTGCTCAACGTAGCCCCAGAGTATTATTGATTTTAAAACAGTCGTAACAAAAATGAGGTTTTGATTATAATCAAAATTATTGATCATGTGATTTCATAAGACAGTTTTTTCAAACCTCCCGGCGGTATTTTAAACATCTCCTTTTTTTTGTTTGTATAAGGTAATTTGCTGAGCAGTTGATAAATGCATTCCAGAACAAAATGCATGTTTTTGGGGGTTTTCAGTGATTCGATAATATGATGGGTTATGATCTCATTTTACACTCCGAAAACTCCTTGCGTTCTATCCAAATTCGTTTGTTGAAATGGAAATGAAACTTTGAATACAAAATTTAAAAAAAAAGTATATTTAAATTGAATTAAATTGTAGGTATGTCTCGATATCGATTTTTGAAAAGGGCGAGAATCCAGTTAATATCATAAACGATTTAAACTTTCTCTTCTTAACACCTAAAAATCCTTTTTAATTTTTTTAATTTTAGTGTATATAAATTTGATTTTTTTAAGACGAATATCTTTTTTATGAGTGTGCATTCACGATGCTCTTTGCGCCATTTTCATACCGGGGAAGTTTTTTTTTCGTTTTTTTTTCCCGGAATTCCGGAATCAAAAAAGGGCATTCTTTTGTTTTCACATCAATTTTGCAAGGCAAAAACAGTAAAAATAGTGATTTTTGAAATGTTATGCGTTAAAATGTTCAAATATGTTCAATCAGATTACTTGAAGCTGCTTTGCAAGCTTAAATTGACCTAAATATTGCTTCTGTGGTGAGTGATCGAAAAGGCGAACAGTCATTCTAGATTTCAAACGGGCAGTCGCAATTTGGCGAATAAACAAAATGAGAAAACAAAAGGACCAAACAATCAATTTATTTAAAGGGAAAGGTTCTGCCGGTGAGCCGTTGTATCTTTTTCGAAAAATTCATGACATTTACGGCTTGAGTTCTTTTTTCTTTGATATTTGATGTTTCTCTAATATTTGCCATGACCTTTGAAAATGTGCCAATTTATCCATTTTTCACGTAACCGTCGCGGAAAACTTGAATTTAGGGGAAATGAGGGCATAACGAGCACCCAGGGCGTAATAAGCACTCCTTTTTTCTACATAAGTACGTATTTTCTTAAACAAATTTTCATAAGGACTTGTTTCGTACTACCTATAGTATTAATTTTTCACCAAAAAAGAAATATCCTTTTCATCTTTACAGAAATATTAAATAATAACCAGCTAGGTTATCAAGTGACGAAAATATTATAATTTTTGAGCACCACCAAATAAGCTTTTATGACCTTGATCTGAAATGTCCGCACTGCAACATGATCTACACATTGTTTCTCAATTTTCAGCATCTTAAAATTTTTGATTTTTCACTTTAATCAATTTTAAAACGCGTTTTTACTTTAATTTGTTCACTGGAGGTGAATAGAGCACTATCAATGAAGGAATAATGAGCGTTTTCTGCCGAGGAATTTAGCAGTGAATTCAACTCGATGAAGTCAACTGAATAATAGAGCTACAGCTTGACTTGTTTCGTCTGACGATTTGGCCTATTGGTAAGGTGTCGGTGAGGTAATCAGTAGACTCGAGTTCGATTCCTGTTCGAGGGGATTTTTTTTGCACATACCATTCATGATTGATTTTTTTGATTGTTACATTATACGGCTAATAGCACCAAAGCATCATCCGTCACACAAAACACCAGAAACATAATGTATGAGCATGTGTTAATTCTTTTAATTCTTCAAACAGACCTAGATTATTTTGTTATTGCTTTGTTTGATAAATCTACGCCTCACCGTTTAGTGCAATCATGATCATGAATGATAAATGAAAAAAAAATCATCTCCGCCAGGAATCGAACTCGAGCCTACTGATTACCTCTCCGACAATCGTTAAGTTGTAGCTCTATTACTCAGTTGACTTCATCGAGTTGAATTCGCTGCTAGATTCCCCGGCAGAAAACGCTCATTATGCCTTCATTAATGGTGCTCATACTGCCTCGGGGGTTTCTCATTATGCCTCTACAGTGACTGGTATTCAGCTTTCGGCCAAAATTTTTAAAATGCATTTTTTAACGTTTTTATCAACTTTTTCAAGTTTCATCCAATTAGGCAATAGACTATTTGAGTGTGTGAACACGAAACAATGATGTAATTCATATATTGCAGCTGTTCTTTATAATTAAATAAGCATTTTCTTTTAGGTGGCCATTATGCCCCTACGTAGCCCGAAATGAAATTGTGCTTATTTTTAAGGAGTTTAGGTACTTAGTCCGGAATATGATAAGATACAGCAAAAATGGCAATTGATTATATTTTCTGAAACTTCGAATGAGTTATTTTGAACAGAGGTCTTGGCATTTTGGCCTTTTTCAAAAATCATTACCGATTGATTCCAGGGTTCGTTCATTTAAAAAAAAAAATAGAGATACAATATTTAAGAACTTTTGGAATCATTTAGGGTCCTTGATGATTTTTTTGTTTTTTGAAGCTTCAGAAAAACGTTACAAGCCTTCAAACTGGTAATCGTGTCAAAATAACTCTCTAATGAGGATGAGGCTATCTTTAAAAAAAAAAAATTGCTTCGAAAATTTTAGTTTTCTATTCACTGCTGATTTTTTGCACTCAACTAGTAATAAAATGTTCTTTAAAAGTTGCAGGTTTATGAATTTTTATTTTTTTTTGGGTTTGTTTGAGTCGATTATCTAAAACCGATCCATACAGTTGCTTGTCATACCAATCACCGTGCACTATGAAACCATCAATTTATATTAACAATAGCTTGCTAGAACATATCTAAAGGGTGATACGGTCGAAATTTGGTCAATATCAACTTGACGTATTTCTATCAATTTTGCATTTAAAAAACCTGAACACCCCTCATTTTTAAGGTGTGTGTGTGTGTAGAATGTTGCTCCTATTTTGATTTTGGAATTCACTCTTTAGTTGTCAAAATGCCGTCCAAGGAAGAAGAGCAGCGTATCAATATTTTGCTCGCGCATCGCGAAAATCCGAGCTACTCGCACGCAAAGCTGGCAAAATTGCTAAATGTTGCCAAATCAACCGTTACAAATGTAATTAAAGTGTTTGGGGAACGTTTGTCGACCAGGAAGTCCAGGAAGTCTGGATCGGGGGAAAATCGAAAACCGGAAGCCGCTGACACGACAAAGAGAGTTGCCGGTAGTTTCACGCGAAACCCTAACCTCTCTCTCCGAGATACCGCAAATAAGGTGGGTGTATCGTCTACAACTGTGCATCGAGCCAAAAAACGAGCCGGACTATCGACTTACAAGAAAGTAGTGACTCCAAATCGCGATGATAAACAAAATACGACGGCCAAAGCGCGATCCCGGAGGCTGTATACGACGATGCTGACGAAGTTTGACTGCGTGGTAATGGACGACGAAACCTACGTCAAAGCCGACTACAAGCAGCTTCCGGGACAGGAGTTTTATACGGCAAAAGGAAGGGGAAAGGTAGCAGATAATTTCAAGCACATGAAACTGTCAAAGTTCGCGAAGAAATATCTGGTTTGGCAAGCCATCTGTACCTGTGGCTTGAAAAGCAGCATTTTCATAGCTTCCGGGACTGTCAATCAAGATATTTACGTGAAACAGGGTTTTTGAATAAACGTCTGCTGCCTTTCCTGAAGAAACACGGTTGTTCCGTACTGTTTTGCAGTGATTGAAATCCTCACCAATTTTCTCATCAGAGGCATTCAAAATACACACTTTGAGGCCTCGCATAGCTATACAGGAGACGATACATATACATTCATTCAAACCTCCCCCCATGAGGAGGATCGGCTCTGAGAGACACTATTCGTTTGCTGCCCCGAACGAACTCTCTCAACGTTCGGTTGCTACATGATGCATGAAGAAGACGAGGCACACATACTCATGTACGTTCTTGAATTTGAATAACTCCAGCCGATAGCTGTAGTTGAGGAGAACATCTTCAATCTCGCCGCGAAGGTTGAGGCAACAACAAAAACAACCGAACTTATTGCGTTGCATGGCCCGAAACGTATAGTGCAAAGAGGGGGGAGGAAAAAGAGACGAAAAAACTAGCTGCCTGCGTGCGGTTGCTGTGCAATAATAGCAACAGCAGAAAAACCTCACGCATTCAATCCAGGCACAAACGAAGAGACTCGGGTTCGCTCTGCCTTTTGAATTCGCTTCCCTCAAGCTTGTAACAGGAGATGAGTGAGAGCCATTCGTTTGGTTTTTTGGATTCGCTGCCTCGAATGTATACTGCTTCTTGAAGGCGGGCCATATTGAGAGCGTATGCATCATCGGTTTTGTCGTTTTCGCTGCCTCAAAGCAACCTTTGCTTCCGAGTAAAGCAGTGAGCGAGAGAAGGTTGATCAATTCATGCTCAGCAAAATTCAATCACTGCTGTTTTGGCCGGATTTGGTACTTGCCATTACGGTGAAAAGGCCATGGAGTAGTACGCCGCCAACTACGTGCAGGTGGTTCCCAAAGACAAGAATCCTCCCAACAATTGAGAAATACTGGGCTATTGTCAAGCGGAACCTAAAGAAGACAAAAAAAACTGCTAAGGACGAGCAGCAGTTCAAGGCAAACTGGCTTTCTGCGGCGAAGAAGGTGGACAAGGTTGGCTGTACAAAATCTGATGGCAGGGGTTAAGCGTAAGGCCCGGCAATTCGGATTTGGAAAAGCGGAAGCCCAACTGAATATTTTTCCTGAATTTTATACTAATTAAACTTGAAGAAGAAATTTAATTTGATTTTTTAAATAAACGATTTACACGCGTTTTCCCTTGACCGTATCACCCTTTACGATAATTTTCAAGAAAAGTAGACCTTTTTCACTTTAACTCCTAGCGCACGCTGGAAACTTACTCAAAGCGCTCAAATTTGGCCAGAGTACTTGAAAATGAACGGCATAGAATGTTATACCGATAATTCCATCTCTAAGGAAGTTCATTATCGAAGTACAGCCTGATTTGAGGGTGTACATATTTCAAAACAGCACTTTTGGAGAAAAAAAAAAGATTAAATATAATGCTTCTAATCAAAAAACGATCTTTATATCTCCAATTTTGATACATCTCATGAAAACAAAAACAAAATTAAAAAAAAAAAGTAGTGAATCATCCCATTGTAACCGATGTTGCTTTACAAAACATACTTGGAAATAGGGTCAGCATCGTTTACCGTCGGTGATGACTTTTGTGTTTCCGCGCTAATTGCTAGTTTTCCTGATGCAGCGACCTACCTTCATACTTACATGTTATGGGTACTTCAACAGAACCGATCTGATATTTTCCAATGCCGTTCAACCCCCAAGTTGCGAACAGCATCACTGCTCATTAATCAACAACGCACAAGTTTCGTTCTCCTTATCTCGGATATCCTTATCCTCCATCAGAGTTGATTGGCGGTCAAAGTCGCTAGCTGATTGTGCAATGTAATGCACGTTCCGTTGAAGCCAAACATATCACAAACCACATACCTACTAGCTATAAGGGTATCAAAGTATGGGCTCGTGTGGACTCATTCACTGCTGTGCTGTTGGGTAAATGAATTTCATCACGACGACGGACGCCGCGGCACGAAAGAAGGTGAGACACATGTTATCCGAACACCTCCTCCTGGTGCCTCTTTCTGTTTTCAGGTTCCAAACGAGGATACTTCACTCTACAAAACGAAGGCGCGCGTTCGTTTCTGGCGCGAGAAGAAAAACCCCATAAATTAAGCTTTAATTGAAAAGTTAATCGCATCGATAACTCCCACTTAACACCGACAACAACCGACCGGAATCATCATAATGGGTTCCTCTCGGATCGGATCGAGTGAAAGACCCCAGCAGTGTTGGTCTTGTAAGGGGGTCGAGGGAAGAAATCCCGAAGAAGGTATCGCTGCGGTCAATCTGGGGTTGCACTTCTTGGCGGGTACGCTTTCGCTGGACCGAGGAATCAACAATAAGAGGAGAAGAACGAACCTACCTAGTTTACATTTTGATTGTTATCACCTCATCGTCATCGGCGACCGACTTGTTCAACGATTGAGATTGCCTCCTCCTCTCCTCGCAACGCGATTGTTCAATTCTTTATCCAGATTAACCTCCCATCCTTCTGCTTTGAAGATCTGATTGGGGTTGGGAAAACATACACTAAACAGAACAAGGTCGTTGAGTGGTTTGATGGGTACAGTGAGCCACAAAAAGTTTGCTGCATATATGAAGTTTACATATTGTTTTCCTTCAATTTCAGTTGGATTTGTTTCAACACAGGGGCAAAAACTTTCAGGAATAAATCAGAAATGCACAATAAGGTATAAGTAATGAGCTTTGATTTTCTTGATAAGAAAATGTTGAGCGTTAATAAAGGAGCGCCGATATGGTCTAGCCGCTAGCGGATAGGCTGGTGCGAGTCTGGTTTTAGTATGCCAGGCTTACTGATTTCGATTCCCGGTATCGGCAAGAAAACTATTGGGTTCGAATCCCATAAGTGGTCGACAGGTAAGATGTGTTTCCTCTCATAACTGACTATATAATGAGAATGTTCAATCAGTTGCCAGCTGGCCAGATATATAGACGGATACCTGTAAGTAAACTAGCCCACCTGATTGATTCGTTCTTCCAAAATATACCTGTCATCAACACAATACATTCACTCCATAACAGTTCATACGAAACCATGGGGTCCGGGTATGAAGCACACGTTGGATTGGAGATTTTTCGACCTAAATAATCTAAGAATGCGTGTGAGCACATAAATACTTAGGCAGAAACTGCGGTGAATCCGCGCACCCATGGTGGAAAACCAACATACATACATTCATACATATCATCCAATCAAAATACAGATTCCGGCAACGTTACACGATTTGTCCATGTATCGTGTGACGAACATTTTTTAGATAAGTGCTCGTGAATCTCGTTTTAAGTATTTTTTCCCCTCAGATTCAAGCCTTTTTGCCTTGAGAGCATAGGAGATGAATGCTTAAATCTGAGGAAAAAAGCTTAAATTTGTCAAAAAAAAAGCTTAAATCTGAGAGATGTGCTCCACACGGTTTGTATAACATTGCCGGGATCTGCCCGTTATATTCTCTGAATTTTTTTAAGTTTATTTTTTTCCTTTTTCATCCGTATTCGTGCGCGTGAGAAGTGTCGTGGGAAGTGTCAAAAACAACTCTATAGCGTATCTGCAATTTCTATTCCTACCGTCGACAAGTGAAGACGTCAGTTCTAAGTTTGTTAAGATTGAAAAGTCAGTCCTTTCTAGAAGCGTTACCGTCAACTGGGGAAACATGCATTAATTTTCAATAACTGCTAAAAAACATATGTTCACAGTTAATCCTACCCCTTATGCATCAAAAGTTTTAAGGATGATGGGACATCAATTTGGCGTAGTCGCACGCAAACATAATTGGTTTCTTTAGTTTTTTTTTAATTTTCTAAAAGCATGAGATATTCACCCTCCTTATAAAATGGGGTAAATTGCATCAAACTTTGTTTTAATGAAAAATCTTATGAACACGTATTTAAATTTAAAGATTTTAATATATTTGCGATGCCTCAAAGACCATTACGCATGAGAAACGCCGATTGCAAACATTTTTTGGTCTGTTAAAAGTAATGAATACTACTAAATAATACTACGAAGTATTCTACAAGCTGAATTCATATAAATAAATGTTTGGATGAATAAAATTTCAATGTTTACAAACGCGTGATGCAAAACATGCATATTCCAGCACATGGAAACGAGATTAACAAGGTGTTTCTTTGATTTGCATTTTGTTGCATTTAACCCCAGGCACTTAACTGAATAAAAAAAAATTTACTTAAAAAAATTGAGTGATTGTTCGAAAAATATTTTACACAAACAGTGTTGGTATAGCATGAGGAAACCAGTAGAAAGGTTGTAGGTAATATTACACTGAGTAACAAAAAAATAATTTTTGAAAATAGTCCAGGGTTTTCCAACTGAATTAGACTAATATTGACGCCCTGAGTCCGAAAATGACCATGGTTTTGTTCAATCAGGTCAGGATATAAGAATACATAAATTTTTAAAAGTCGATTTTTCGCCAAAAAACAAATTTCTGCGATTCCTCAGCTGAGAAACCCCTGACGATTTTCTCGGTTTTTCTTAAGAAATAAAAGTCAACATATGCAAATTCTATCAGTTTTTATTTAATCTAAGAAATTTGATAAGCATATTAGCATAATATTAGTATAAGAATGAGCGTAACGAGACACAAAAGTTTAGAGTTTACGGCATAAATCGCCGTTTCTTCGATTCCCGTTTGTGAGCAGCTGCTGGGTTGTCTCTCTACAGCGACCAGCAGTAGTCCGCCATCATGACTGCGTCCCACCTCCCCTGGTACCTCTCTTCCATTTGGCGCATGACTTGATGGAATCTTTCTTCCTGCTCGTCACTCATCGCCACTAGGTTTTCAGTAAACTTCTCCATATGTGAAAACAAGAAGTGCATCTTTATACTCATCAAACACCCCAGTTTTTGGAAGGCCTCTATCATGCTGCTGACGAGTGTGGCGTGGTTTGCTGCCTTCGTGTTCCCCAGGAAGTTGATCACCACCTGCACAAACGATTTCCACGCAGCGCGCTCTAGTGTGTTCATGAAGTTTTCAAACTCTGCGTCCTTCATCAGCTGCCGTATCTGTGGGCCACCGAAAATGCCTGCCTTCAGCTTCTCAATGGTCAGTCGTGGAAAGGCTTTGCACAGGTAGTTGAAGCATTTTCCATCCTTGTCCAGGGCGCGCGTGAACTGTTTCATTAACCCTAGCTTAATGTGTAGTGGTGGGATCAATATCTTCTCCCGGTCAACAAGAGGTTCGTTTATGATGTTTCTCGCCCCAGGTACTAACTGCTCTCGTGCCGGCCACTCTTTCTCATCATAGTGGTGGGCTCTGTCTCGACTGTCCCACATACATATAAAGCATGGGTACTTCGTGAACCCGGACTGTTGACCAAGTAGAAAGTTGACCATCTTGAAGTCGACACAGATGATCCATTGGTGCTGCTCATATTGGATTTTGTCGAACACGTACTTCACTGCTTCATATTTCTCTACAAGAGTTGTGGAGTGCGCAAGAGGGATTGAGGCGAACTGGTTCCCGTTGTGGAGGAGCACAGACTTCAAAGAGCGCTTACAGCTGTCAATAAACAGTCGCCATTCTCTCGGATCGTAGTGAGGAGCCCCGAGTTTAACAAGAAGACCAGCGACATCTCGGCATTACACTAGGTCTTCCTCCTGGCAGAAGTAGCCCATGTAGTCCTCATGCCTTCTACGAAAGTAAGTGATACGCGCGTCCTCGCCAAGTAGATTTTTCTCTTTGAGTCTGGAGGCCAACAGCTCGGAGGAAGTCTTTGACAAGCTGAGATCCCGAACAAGATCATTAAGCTCACATTGTGAAAAGGGCTGCGGACCATCTCGTGCTTCATACTCTTCTGCATATCCTCCCTCGTCTGTACTGGTAGTAGTGGCCTCGTCGTCGCTGTGAGGAAGCTCTGTGAACGATGGTACAGGAATTTCTTCGCAGTGAGCAACTGGACGGCGGGCAGATGGAAGGTCGGGGTACTGGAGGCTGTGCCGATTCTTCCGGTTGATACCAGTAGTATTGATTGCCCAGAAGTAACAATCCGACGCATAGTAAGACGGCTCCCTCCAAACCATCGGTATCCCGAACTTCAGTGAAGTTTTCGTGCCCTTCGTCCACCGCCGGAGGTATTCCACGCACGTCTTGCACACCTTGTGCGGTGCCCAGGACTTATCTTGGTAACCCAGCTTGACTGTAAAGTAAGCCTAGTAGGCGCTCTTCACAAAGCCTGACCGCTGCCAGCGTGTATTCTCCGCAGATGTAGCAGAAAACGTCAGGCTTATTCATGCATGAATGTCGAGCAGAAGCCATATTAATAACCTGAAATAGTAATAGAAATATGTAGCCTACTTTCAGATAATAAATTTTGTAAATTTTGTTAATAAGTTAATTTTATAATTACATAGATTGAACTCAAAATCCCTATTACTAGCATATTGAAGCGTATATAACCATATGGCTGTATCTCAAAAAGTTGACCTGATACAGCAAAATCAATGTGAAATTCTAACTCAGAACACAAAAATTAGTCTAAATCGACTGAGAAACCCCAGACTATTTTTTGGCTGTCACCCAGTGTTATCAAGGCAATCCGTCATACTGGGTGATGTTTTTACGGCATCGAAAAATGTTAAAATTTCTACATTTATTGCTTGATTTTTCAAATTTTATATAAAAATCAATAACTTTAAAAAACTAGCTTAAGATGCGAGAAATTATGTCAGCATCATTTTGTAATCATTAAAGGATTACTTTATTATAAAACATTAAATTAAAAATTGATTCAGTGTGGTGTTATACAAATGTTGCATCTAACCCCGCTGTTGCATGATGCCCCGTTTGACGGTACGTTCGATGCGTCAAGTTGAAATTAAGTGTTCCATTCTTCTAGATTAATTTTCCTAACTTGAAATTAGGTTCTTTCCTTCATGGTTAAAACATTCAAATGTAAATAAATAGAAATTGATAAGAGAACAACTGATTTAAATGTCTAATTTAATGAATTAATTTTTACAAAAACATCACAAAAATTTGTATTCTCGGGCTTCTTTTAAGATATTTCGCCCAATCAAGCGTAATTCAAGGTTCAAAAGTGAACTATTTGGATTTGTAAAAATGGCTGACTACCCATCAAATGATTCTGGTAAAGATATTTATTTTTGTCAATACTGCATAAGGATAGATATTATGTGATTTATCGGGATTGTAATTTTTGCATTGTTTTTTTAGCACTAATTCGCAACCTGAATCTTTTTAACGTGTGAAAATCAGAAAAAGAAGTCTAGCTAACAAGTCACGTGTAGTTGCGCAAGCTTTAATGGACAAATTCAATGTTTGGTGTTGCTTTTATCATGAAAGAAGCAACACTAACTACACCAACGAGAGCCATAAAACTTCGGAAACATATCTTGCAGAAAAAAATGTGCTTTGATCCTATATTCGGGAGAAGAAGCATGAGCCTTGATCATTGATACCGATATGTCTATATCACAATATTTTTAACTACAATTATGCCAATTTATGCAGAAACCAAATAAAAAAGAGTGATTTTTAAAACAAAGTGCCATACTCCTCAAGATTCTGTTGGCCTTTGAGTATACATTTCGTCAAACAATTAAACTCTATAAACATCTATAAAAGGACTCCACGTTAGAATGAATTTCAAACTGATGCTAACGATGATTGATGGAAAAGTTTGCGAGGCAATAACATCGGCAATAACCTCCAATCGAAATTGTGTCATTTGTGGAACAACCCCAAATACATGAATAACTTCAAGTACATCCAGGAGAGACCAATAAACGTAGAGGCTTCTCAATTTGGAGAGTCATCGCTGCATGCATGGATACGATTCTACAAGTTTTTCATACATCTGTCTTAACGCTTGAATATTAAAACGGGGAAAATAAAAAGTCACTCTGATAAATATAGGGAATATTTTGGAATATGAGAATAAAACATTTAAAAACTTTTTAAAACCCAACTATTCAGGAATGAACGTCATTTAGTCACGATCAAGTGGAGCGGAATCATCAAATGATGACATCACCACACGGCATTTTTTTTTTCAAAAGTATGGAAAATATACAGAAATCACTAGTACGATTTTTTTTTTCTAAACTTACTTTTAATATTTCAGGCAACGAGTTGAAAGTTATCCAACGATTTGATGCTATTTTTCATTTTGCTGGCCAGAAAAAATTTTATTCCAAGGGGCTGAAATCGTGAAACATATTTTGAAACCTATTGGTCAATTGTCAGAAGACGCCCAAGAGTCCAGGAATAAGTTTAATTGAAATTTTAGAGAACATCACACACGAAATTTTCAAGACAAGCGATGAACATCGACTTTATGCATCGGATGCTCGAGTCTTATAACAAGCCAAAAAAATCTAAATCAAGACTACATTTTCCCTTTGTTGCCGATGCAAACTACATGCTCGATATGAAACAATCAGAAAAAGAAGATCATGAGAATAAATTTTTAATATTTCATTCTACTGAAGTTTCCAACCCAACTATTGAACCAAAAATAAAACTTCATTCACATATAGAAAAAACTTCAAATGACAAAACCTTCCAAATATGCCCTTTTTGTGTTAAAGCGGCAACTTTTCTCAGTATGTGTAGGAATAAAATTTACCATTTACCCATTTCTTCATCTGAATGATTTAGTAGATAAACCTGATACATACAATAGAAATTATATGTAAATTGAAGCAGAAGAATTTTCCTTTCAAATGCATATGATTTTTTTTATCAGTTTGCAATTTCAAGAGATAGGGAATATTGGATATTTGCAATTTTGAAAAGTAATGACACCAAAAGTACTATGATATTTTAAGATAGAGACACCTTCAATAAAATTGTGTAAATATACAAATGTAGGCCTTAAAATTCGTTCGCAAAACATCAAACGAAAATTTTGTTTTTTGGAGGTTAGTTTTTTTGAAAACTAACCTTTGGCGTCTTTTATAAAGTATTTTGAAATTGTATAATCTACAAGTTATCTCAAGACATTATTTTGATTATATGATAAATTTAAAAAATTAGGAAAAATTCTAACTTTTAAGTGAATTGATCAGAAAAAAAATAACAAAACAAAAATAACAAAACATGCGCGTTTTAAAACACCATTGCATTGGGACAATGCTTCTAAATAAAATTCTCCTCGTTCATCACACCATATTTCTCTTCTTCTAACATTCTATTCGTCTATTAAAAATTCCTATTCTTAAAGTGTTTTTTTTTTACTAGAAAAGACATCACTTTTCACGAATAACGCCGTTAAATTGATTAACAAACAATAACTGTCAATAATTTTTCTTTGAGTTTCTGATAAGTGGAATTCTGTGAAGAAGTTTTACTACAATTTGCTTGTATTTTCTTCAAGTTCAACCAAAAACCGTTGAAAATTCAATGAAGTTTTTTTCACTTTAAAATAAACAAATTGCTTTTTTCGTGAAATTTATTTTGATATTTCGGAATACTGTAAGTCATATGATTTACATAATACTGTAAGAAGCAAACGGCATTTATGTTCGGAATCACTGCAGATGCTGCTGTAACAGCTAGATGCGGTTGATGGAAGTAAGGTTGGGAGAGATGGGTATCTGTCAAACGAGGCGCCGCGAAAGTTGCTGCTCTCCAATCAAGGGCCAAAACACGAAAGAGGCCGTACCCGAAGAAAGGGCAATTGACCAACGTACCGACCACTCGAGCCAGCAGCATTCCTGGAGGAGTTCTTCTCGGTAATTGGAACCTGATAGAATGACCCCCGGGAGACTGTAGGCCGCAGGCGACTTCTCCGTTTTTTTTTTTAATTTTGTTTATGCGTACTTTACTCTGTTTGTTTTGACATTTTATAAGGGATTTACTCCCGGAAAAGAAGATTGTTGATTGTGGTTTTAATATGTAAAAAAATAAATGTCAAATTTATAAAATGTTGTGCAATACACATATTTACAAGAAATATCTTAAGTTCATAAACACTAAAACAGGGCAACATATTTCCTTATACCAGTTCCAATTGTAATGATCGACAACCAAAAAACAGCCTTCAAACCTTCCCAACTGTTTATGACTTTCGTTTCAACTCTTCCCCAAAATTTGACTTTCACCTCATTCCGGAAAAAGTTCTACTAATCATATCCTTTTTCATTAAGGCTATCCGTTAAACATTTCCACATAGTTTTTCCCTTCCCAAAAAACTCCACACCTCATCTTTCTCGGCTAGATAAAATCCTTCCCACTGACTAGGTCCTGCCTATCAGAGGATAAGTAGATCTGAAGCTATCTGAACTGAAACTGAAAAACAACATCGCACCAAATGCGATGATGATGGGATGAGGGGCTCACCACAATTTGCTGTCACAGTATGGCCCCAAGGATTTTCAAACAAACCAGCTTCACCTGTTGTAGAAAGCATGTTACATCCCCTTTTTTCCAGTCTTCCGTGCCGTTATCGTTATGATGATGATAATTATTATTATTTCTACTTTGGTGATCTGATATGGTAGAGTGATTTTTAATCCTTTGTATTAGTGGTCTTCAGAACTAGCTAATTGAAAACAAGTAAGTACTTAGGCTCTACGATTAAAAAAAAAGTTTTACAAAAATAATATTTTTGGTATAAAAGACAACAAATAGTCAAGCTATGCTATGCTATCCACAACAGCTCATTACCTAGGAGCCAAATACCTACAAGTATATCTCAGGAAAATGAGCAGACATGTCTTGGTTGTAACCCAGCTCAACCCCATCGGGAGGTTTCTTTTCGCCACTGTTGTTTTAAAAATGGGGTGGTAACGGGAAAAAACGGCCTTGTTATATTCATATTTAATTAGTAGTATTCGTTCCTGTTTCTCTTTCTTCTTCTTCTCAGTGTAGAAACGGGGAACTTCCTGTGAATTGAAAAACAAGCAAGTAATGATGATGCGATACTATGTTGAAAGTATGTGTATACGTTAGTTCCGCAAACGGGTATGATGATTTTTTGAAATTACTGCGTATTCACAACTTCTTAGTATGCTTTAACTTGATAACATATACTCAAGAAAGTAACAATTCAATGATGGGAAGCTAAGCATTTATTTTTTTTGGGCGCAATACATATCTGTATTATATGATTACAGGCAGTTTTAAAGAAAAATATCGAACTTCATTGCCGCAGACATGTCTGCGGTAGAATTCCACAACGCCAACGCCAACATGAAGAATGAATTCCACAACGCCAATGTTGCTACTCCGTGCTTGACCGAGATCATCAATTTTGATTATAAGTCAAAAGAATGGTGCTTGAGATTAGCAACTGATCCTCATTGCACAAAACTGATGCTCTCTCATTAAACATCAATAACGGCGCCGGCCACGTCCTAGTTTTTTTTTGTTTCGATTATAGTCGTTTTACCATCTCTATGGCATTCGCGACTTTATCAACGTTACAGTTGGCGGATCGTTATTGAAAAACTTATCCGGTACAACTGTGTTCGATGTTTGCTCTTGGGCTCGAACTCATGGACATCGGCTCAGGAGACAACAGACTTGCCAACTGAGCTATATCACAAGCCCGCGTCCTAGTAATGTCCGGAGATAGGAGAGAAAGTGAGAAAAGGAAATGAACGAAAAATTCGTGTTTTAGGATCGAGGTCACCTCTGCATCCTAGCAAAATAATAAAAGGTTGAATGTTTGAGAGAAAAGGATATGAGCAGGATACACTCTTGACTAGTGTAATGACGTGAAAAACCTTATCCTATTATCCTACGCTCCTGATCTTTCTAACGAAACTCAAAAGTTGTTCCTTAAAATGTAAACTCCATTATACAAGGAAAATAAATTTCTTCCCAATGTTTCGAGAATCAAATTGGAAAAAAATATCAGTGTAGAAAATCCGTAATTAAAAAAATATTGATTCTAATCCTTTTCTTCAACCTTCTTCCAATTAAATAGAAACATTTTTTAAATGTGTACCAGGTAAACCATTTCTAAATTAGTCATTAGTCATTAGTGATTTTATGCAATAGAAATGTTATTTTTACTTTGACAAAATCATTGGTCATCAATTTTGAGTATGATTAAGAAAACAAAACAAGTTGCGCAATTGCTGCATGCATCTGAAAGTTAGACTCATAAAAGAGATTCTATATTTTGGCCTAAAAAGTGCCTTATTTCCAAACTTGGGCCCGGTTAGGGAGAGTTAACCAAATGAACTGCAAATAAACATGGGTCTTTTGGACAAACCAACCCAAGTGACACAGTTTAAGCCAACTGGTATTTGAAAGTTTTAATATGGTTTTATTGTGGCCTTTTTGTATGCAGCTAGCACTTTAAATGTTTTATATGGTCATGAAAAATGCTTGCATTATTGATTCAATCATTTGTTTTCAGATAGTTCCTGAAATGCAAGTAAACCTTTTACTTAATACACTGTTTAAGTTGTTTTGAAAAAATTCTGAATGCTCTATTAAAGCTCCAATAAAACATGAATTACGAAGTTTGTTTCAAGCTTTTTATGCATGTTTTATAAAGGCACGGCAGCGCTCGTTTAAGATGTCAAAACAGAACACGCTCAGGCAAGATTGCACATATTTGAATTGGAATTCCCTTTTTTACAAATTTATGATCAGTTATGTGTGTATTGTATTAGTTCAATAAAAAAATATGTATAATAATCTTCGAGATACTTCAAATCACCGGAAGAGGTATGAATATCTCGACAATATGAATATTGAGTGAAAGAGCTCAACCAAGGTGTGTGTATATATAGTAGGTGTAAAGATATTTTAAGGTCCTGATTCAGCCAATTTGATTTGGCTACTACGGAGTTCGTGGAGTTTTTTTTACCAACAAAGCCCTCAGCTCGAACAAATTTACCGATGTTTACAAACAAACTCAATGAACCTCACCGCGCTCTCCTCGCCTACTTACTGACAAAGTCATAGAACCTTGTGATCTAATAATCTTGAGCTAAACTAGGAGAAAAAAATCGATGCTATCATTAATCCAAGATGGCTTTTCCTTTCAAAGCTGTAAATTACTGAAAACCTCATGAAACACCTACAATATGGGTATTGGATGAAGGAGCTAAATGAGTAGAAGTCAAATTTGCTGTCCGACGCCATCTTGAAATCCATGATTCATCCGCTCAACTTGAAAATGCTGTAAATAACTGAAAATCGCATGATACCCGCGGAATAAGGGTGAAAGTTGAAAGGGCTCAACGAGCACAAGTCGAATTTCGCTATCTGACACCATCTTGATTAAATTACTGATAAAAGCTTGAAACCCCAAAATATGGGTACAAGCTGAAAGGGTCAAACAAGAAAAAGTCGAATTGGTGGCATCCGCTTAAGTTTAAAATGCTGTAAATCACTGAAAATTGAATGGAAGCCCCACAATATGGGAATAGCATGAACAGGCTATACAAGAAGAAGTTGAATATGAATTCTGGCGCTATCTTGAATTCCATGAAGGTGGCTGCGGCTTTTCTTTTAAACCTGTATATTATTGATAATCGCTTGAAATCTCCTTAATATGGGTACAAGTTGAAAGGGCTAAATTAGATGAAATCGAATTACAATATCTGACGTCATTTTGCGGGTGACGGCTTCCGCTTAACTTGAAAATTTTGTAAGTCACTTAAAATCGCATAAAAAATTAAATGATATTTTCGACCATTTCAAGAATTTGAAAAATAACCCTTTTATTTTTCAAACAATTCACCATTTTGGGTAGCATCAGATAGCGAAATTTGACTTCTACTCGTTTAGCCCTTTCAACCAACCAATAATCATATTGTGGAGGTTTCATGCGATTTTTGGTCGTTAACAGCATTTTAGAGTTCGTCGGGGACCTCCATCTTGGATTTCCTGATGGCGTCAGAAAGTTAAATTCGACTTCTGCTAGTTTAGCCCTTTCACCCAATATCGAAATTGTGAGGGTTTCATGCGATTTAAAGTCCCTTAGAACAATTTAAAGTTAAGTGGAAGCCGCCATATTGAATTTCAGGATAGCGCCAACCAACGAAATTTGACTTCAACTCATGGTTTTATTTCACCGGACCACAACCAATCCTTTATTTATTTTATTTAAAAGTCTGCCTTCATTTACTGTACCAATGATAAACAAGTAAGAAATGAGAAACTTATCCTACGCGTGTCATTGGTTGGCTTGCGAGAGAAACGTCCAATTTAGACTTTTTATATGGCTCTTATAAAACCGTTATGAAACTAATTAGCTACTTATCTGACCATAAAAACGTTCAATGATTAAAGAATTGACTAACGAAAAGTTGGTTGCAAAACCAAAGAGCAGAAACGGACTCCATGTTGCTCGATTCACAATGTCGAGTATTTGAAAATATTTTTTAATATTTTACATATTCTAAATCTATTTCATTATGTTTGCGATGTCATTTTATTTGATGAAAAATGTATTTTGCGAAACATTTTCAATTTTATGGTTTCAAAAAAATTAATATTTCATTAAAATTTCTAAAGTCTGAATATTTGTCGAGTCGCATTTATTTTAAGGTACTGTTTCATATACATTTTTCCTAAAATCTTGACTGGCAGTAGAAAGATGCTCATAATATGGTGAAAACATTGCTTTTTTTGTTATTAATTTTATCGGATCATATCTCGAGAAGGCAATCATCATTCATTAACCATCATGGTTGCTGGAAAAAATTTACCAAGATAGAAAACTCACGGAGTCGGAAAAAAAACTGTATTTGCTAACATGTTTTATAAAAACTTTATACAAGCTAAAGAGATCAAAATTTTTCAGTATAATGATTTTAACGAAGATTAAAAGAATAGTCATGATGACGTTTCTTGAACAGGTAATTAATCTTTATTAGAGTTCTGATGATGTTTAGAATACACTCGAGCTTTTTATGAAGATTAATGCTATAGCTCTAACAGTTGTGTTGACCATAATAAAGCTAAAATTGTTACTTGGCTTGGAATGATTCAAGCCATCAAGTTTTGTTTTTATACATGAAGAAAATATTATGGGTTGGATTCTACTAAAATATATTCTTTATTCAAATAAGAGAAAAAAGTGAATTACTCTTTGTAAGGTAAGCATTAGACTGCCCCAAATTTGTATGGGAAATTCAAAACCTGTGAAATGTTATGCGCTGCAGGCTAAAATTGATCCTAGGCCTAGTACTAGATCTCATGCCAAATTTGGGCCAGATCGGATCACAGGAAGGGGTCACTCAACGAGCCTGAAGTTTGTATGGGATTTTGAGACATTTTGTTCGGGAGAAACATGAAAAACTAGTTTTTCATCAATAACTTTGGTTCCCGTCGGCCGATTTCTTTCAAAAACAAGTTTTCTTAAAGCCTAAATTATGAAAAACATTTCATCCGAAGACTGCATATCGATAAGAGTTAAGACAAAAAAGTTATTAGGCTTCCAAAATGGGCTAACTTTTTTAAGGATGGTATTCATCACTGTAAATGAGTCGGGGCGGTCGAACTTATTGACGCCTCATTAGCAGTGATGAATACCACCGTAAAAAAAGTTAGCTCATTTTAGAAGTCCAATAACTTTTTTGTCTTAACTCTTATCGATATGCAGTCTTCGGATGAAATGTTTTTCATAATTTAGGCTTTAAGAAAACCTGTTTTTGAAAGAAATTGGCCGACGGGAACCAAAGTTATTGATGAAAAACTGGTTTTTCATGTTTCTCCCGAACAAAATGTCTCAAAATCCCATACAAACTTCAGGCTCGTTGAGCGACCCCTTCCCGTGATCCGATCTGGCCCAAATTTGGCATGAGATCTTGTACTAGGCCTAAGATCAATTTTAGCCTGCAGCGCATAACTTTTTCAAAAGTCGGGTCATTTGGGGCACTCTAGTAAGCATTCTAGATCCCTCGAATTTATTCGGACATGTCCGGATTTTCAATGCAAAGAGGGCTAGTAAAGTGAACTACCTTCTGGCCCGATTGGCAGAATATTGTAAAAACAATTTCCTTTTTAGCAGGATGAATTAACTTTATTCAAGTAAAAAAAAAATCAGGCATCATGATACAGATTTTTCTTAGGTGCTAAGAATAAATCAGCTTATTTTGAATAATATGAAAAGGTTTTGAATATTAAAACTTGTCCGAAGCTATCAACGAAGCTCTAAATATTTCACCAGGCAAAAAAATCACAGAGTGCAAAGATCTCAAGGGCTGATTTTGAATCATTTTAGGGCAATGATTTCAAATATTCAATGAGTTTCAGTCCTAGTTTGTGAAATAACTTATTAAAATAGGAAAAAAAACAATATGTCAATTCGTGCACTTTTTCTGCAAAACTTTATACACTATTAAAAAATTCAAAATAAAAGTTTTAATTAATCAATCAACTTTCCCAAAAACCGCGAAAAAAAATTGGATGCAGAGAAAACATTATGAATTGTTTTTTTTTGTAAATTTTTGCCAACCCTGCAAAAAAAATAAAATTTTATCGAAATTTTTTAAATGCTTTTGTTAAAATAGTATTAAGAACACTAGTTTACAGCATTTTTGAACTCAGTAAACTGAAGGTCATTTCTAATGTGAAATCGGGCGCTGGATCCGAAAATGAAATTCAAAAAAATCTCAGTAGAACCGTTTTCGAGTTATGCTCCAAATATGAAATTTCGAATAAATTAAAAAAGTTCTTGTACTTAGATTAAAATATCTCGGACGTCATAACAGTAATTTGAAATCTCTTTTTTGCATATTGAAGATGAATAAATTTTCTATCGATCATCTGAACACTATTTTTGCGTTTGACCAACAGTATTGCTGATATTAGTGACTTTATGAGAAAAAAACTTATAAAAAACGCATTTTTAAGAGAAAATTTTGTTTCAACGAAAGCTTTAGACTCGATGGTAGCGTTTAAAAAGATTGTATTTTGGTCGAAAATTGTCGTAAAAAGTACTCATTGCGTGTTGGACAAAATTTGCGGCCTTTGAACCGCAATAACTTTTTTACTTCAAATCCATTCGAGTTACAGTCTTCGAGTGAAATATTTGTCTCAGCTTAGGCTTTAAGAAAATCAACCATAGAAAACAAGCAGCTTGTGATGAAAAAAGGTATTGATGAAAAACCAGTATTTTTCGTTCCTTCCGGGCAAAATACCTCGAAATTTTATTCACGTTTGAGACTTAAGCAACCCTTCCCTATGGTCAGGTCTGCCTGAAACTTGGCATGTGACCTTTTGGTAAGCTAATAAATAATTTTGACTTGAAGCGAGTGAGATTTATCATGTTTCACTCTTCCTATACTATGATAAGTGTAATGCGGTTTGTTAAATTATTAAAAACTGCAAAAATTACAGTTATGGTAAAGTAGCCATAACTTCTTCAATTTTCAACCGATTTTGATGAAAAACCACTTGAAATCTTTGTTTTAAATTGACATTTAAGAACAAAAGAAAATCAGATTTTTAAAATGCTACCATCGGGTCGAAAACTTTCGTTGAAACAAAATTTTCTCTAAAAAAAATGCGTTTTTTATAAGTTTTTATCTCATAAAGTCACTAATACCAACAATACTGTTGGTCAAACGCAAAAACAGTGTTCAGATGATCGATAGAAAATTTATTCACCTTCAATATGCAAAAGAGAGATTTCAAATTACTATTATGCTGTCTAAGATATTTTAATCTAAGTACAAGAACTTTTTTAATTTTTCCGAAATTTCACATTTGGAGCATAACTCAAAAACGGTTCTACTGAGGTTTTTTTGAATTTCATTTTTGGATTCAGCGCCCAATTTCACATTAATAATGTTGGTCAGTTAATCAAGTTCACGATTTTTTTAAAATTTTGTAAACTAGTGGAATTATTAAAGTTTTTTATGATGAGTCAAATCGTTTTGCAGTCTGCAACAAAGTATAAAAGTAAAAAGCTTCAATATCAAATACTCAAAAACTTATTGAATGTTGACAAAAATAGTTTTAATTAAATCCATACATTTTATTTACTTGTTGAATTTGATTTACAAAAACGATTGTATTTCTGAAACTAAAGCATCTAGGCAGGATCTGGATCTTTGATTGAATGGAGGATAATAAAAAGATTCAAAAGCATTTTTGAGTTTTCATGCTGGACTATCAGTTTATCAGTTATCAAAATTCGATTTTAAATTTAACTTATCAATTTAAAAACTTCCACACGCCATATCACGAAAGCTTGAGGTGATGAATAAAATTATAAAAATGACTTGGATTCAAGACGCGAGAGAGTCTCCCAAAATAGTTTCTAAAATATAAGCACGTAAAATGATTTGCCCTTGTGTTATATATTCATTTGGAAAACCTTAAAGAACTTATTTTCATCAGTTTAACAAAAAAAAGTTAAATAATTCAATATATTTATTTTTTTAATGTTCTTTTTATAAATAAAGTATTTGCATCGTTTGGCACATATTTCTAAAATTTTTGACAACTATAGCTTATACCGGCAAAGTGATATAATCAAAGAATAAAGCCCCTATATTTAGATTGAAGTAACGACCTTTCAACTTGAAGTAGGTACAGTATAAGGATACAAAAATTGATAGAAGATTCAAAAGAACATCCATTATAAAAATTAACTTGCTCTAAATTTACCTCACAGCCAAGGTTTCCGAAAAAAAATTCTGTGATTTTGCGAAAAAAAATCTGACATTCTGTGATTTTACTTAAAAATTCTGTTATGGTTTTCTGTGATAGAAAAAGCCTATTTTATTTTTTTTGAAAAGTCATGAAGATATGAACCATTTTCATATTTTACTTAAGAGTATTTAAATAACATTACAAACCTTAGCATGATTTTCCAAAACAAAGTAAGCAATCCAAAATTTACGTAAAATAAAATCTATAGTTTTGGACATTTTGTACAAAATTTTAAAAAAATATGTGAAATCTGTTAAAATTTCCAAAATTCTGTGTTCTGAAATACAGATTCTGTGTTCAAAATTTGCACAAAATTATGTGAAATTAAAGATTTTTCAGTGATCTCGGCAACCTTGCTCACAGATTCGGAATCTGAATATTCCATAAATGTTTTCTGATTTTTCATAAATTGAACTATGAAAAGTAAAAAAAAAAATGATTAAATTCTTTATAAATCTTTGTTCTTTAAAGAATACTAAATACAGCTCAACCCGACAGCAACAACTGACATTGACCGATGGATGTTCAGATTATTACTCAAATCCTAGATAAATTCTAACGTTGATTGAAGATTCCACTACTGGGAAGTAGATGATGGCAAATATGAATAATAACAATAACAATAAGTAGCAACACGGGTTGGCCTAATTCATAAACCTACTCCAGGAAAACTGATTCCTTCCAAGGAGCAGCATTCCTCTATTTAGTAGGGGTGGAAAACCCCTTACCGGATGAAGAAGGAGAAAAGATGCCGAGGGGAGGGCAAACATAGCTCAGCACCATATTTAAACTATGACCCTTCGGGGTGCGCGCTGCCTGCTTGTTTCAAGGATCATTTCGAATGTTTATTAGTATGACTGACTGGGTGAACTACATTTCTGGGTTTCTGGGTTGACGAGAGGTTGAGGATTGAGGTTGGGTGAAAGATGTTATGAGCTACGAATGTGGCTTTCTCTCCAAAATGAGCAGGGGTAGGGGGGTAAAATGAGCGTGACTTGATGTAGCACAGCACCGGAGAGATTGAATCCATGTGTAGCATTTCTGCTAAGTATTGTACTATAGTTTCAACAAATGACAGCGAGAGTCCTCCGGATAAGATGCTGTCAGAGGAAAAGGAGAACTTTGAAATGAATAAAGTGGAACGTGATACGCACGTTGCCTTCATTGCTCTTGGCATAATAACGAGTAGTTTTCACGGAAGATTTGTTGCTTATTATTTTCTGCTGAGGGAAGTTTAAAATATACTAAATATTTTTACCCAATTTAGAACAATTCGAACATCGTTAACATAAGTTGTTCAAAATAAACATAATTCACTCAAGCATTTTCCATAATCGCAATTCTTCCGGACAACATCTTACTTTCCATAAGTCATCGTTTAAAGGTTTCGCCATCGATTTTATTTTCGAGCATCCGTTCATTCATTCACTGAAGAAAAGGGCAAACTTTCCCCAGTCCCAAAACCGTCTAAACGACCCATCAATCAATCCAAATGCCTTAACACCGGGGGATTGAAGGTAGCAGGAAGTCTCAGGCTAAGAAAATCCTCAAGTCGGATATGTTTCGGTATGGAAAAGAGAGAAAACTTTTCCAGGGGTTGATAAACACACCGGCCATGAATGATGATTGAATTCATAAGTTTAAGACGGATAACTTTAGGGAACATTGAAGAAAGAACTTTCTTCAGAAGCAAAATACAGTATTTTTTTATTTTGTTTCCAAATGCATAAATCTCAAAAAATAAATATAACAAAAAACATAAAAATTTTCAAGAACTACGAAAGTTTCTAAATAAACAAAATGATAAATTGTCATTTTTGTCAATTTGGTTATTTTTGTCTTAACACCTTTTTAAATATTGATGTTTTAAGTAGTTTAAGTAATTTTTTGTAATTTCCGTTAATTAAATAATCTTTAGAATTTTTGTCATTTTTGTCACTCTGTCATTTTTATGATTTTTGTCATTTTTGTCATTTTTGTCATTTTTGTCATTTTTGTCATTTTTGTCATTTTTGTCATTTTTGTCATTTTTGTCATTTTTGTCATTTTTGTCATTTTTGTCATTTTTGTCATTTTTGTCATTTTTGTCATTTTTGTCATTTTTGTCATTTTTGTCATTTTTGTCATTTTTGTCATTTTTGTCATTTTTGTCATTTTTGTCATTTTTGTCATTTTTGTCATTTTTGTCATTTTTGTCATTTTTGTCATTTTTGTCATTTTTGTCATTTTTGTCATTTTTGTCATTTTTGTCATTTTTGTCATTTTTGTCATTTTTGTCATTTTTGTCATTTTTGTCATTTTTGTCATTTTTGTCATTTTTGTCATTTTTGTCATTTTTGTCATTTTTGTCATTTTTGTCATTTTTGTCATTTTTGTCATTTTTGTCATTTTTGTCATTTTTGTCATTTTGGTCATTTTTGTCATTTTTGCCAAATTTAAAGCCGTTTTTTGCACAAGCCAATCTTTTAGGCCTATCAGCAAATTTTTTTTGTCGGTTCTGAATTTGCTTCCAGTTAACAATTTTTCGGAATTTCTTCAGCTAATTTTACCAGTATACTTCTAGAGAAAAACAGAGGCAAGAAAACGCAAGAAAATTAATTGTTTCCAGCAGCACCCAGAGCGTCTCACGCGGCGTCTTGTCTCAAATGAAATCTGTGTTCCCTAGCGCCTACAATCCATCCATTTGCCGGAAATGAAACAACCCCCAGTGAATTGCTACTCCCAAATCTGCTCTACCAAATACAGACGAATGTATTAAAGAGCCAAAAAAACACAACAAAGACCAGCGTCGAGGTGAATGGCGTCTGCCTATTTACATAATCTTTGATCCTGTTTATCTTCAATTTTCATAATGTTATTGTTCTACTCTGCCGGAACAACGAGCTCTCACACTCGATTCAAAATTCTCTTGCAACTGGCGACGAGGCAACAGTGAGAAACTGACTAGTGGGTGGCAACAGTGAATGGGGGGACTCGCACTGATTCCGGTAACAATTCCCCGGCTTTTCCGGATGCAGGTTCTGTGATTTTTTAATACTTACCCACTGTTTTTTTTTCCTACGTCTGTTTCACTTCAGGCTTTTGGCGAGGTTTTCTGCAACATGAACCTTCTGCTGTTCCTGTTTTTTTTTTTCGTTTTTGTTTTTAACGAGAGGCTGTTTGGGCGGCTGGTTCCGTGATTTGTGAGATATTATTTTCAGCAGATTTGCCTACCGCAAACTGACGCTCTCCCTAGTTAGATTGCGTTTGTGACAAATCTGAGCAAAAGTGATATTTAGTGGGTAAATTTTGAGTGAATTCAATGTTGAATTCAACGTTGTTGGAAAGCTTTAAAGTTTATTTGGCTATGGCTCAAATTTTTCAAATGAGTTCAAATGAAGAATTATTCCATTCCAGATTCCTTGAACTTAACGTATCAAAAACAAAATGATTACATTTGATAAGATTTCAATTTTTTTAATATTGTGTGAGAAAATGTTAGATTTATATAAAAGACTCATTCAATAATCGAAGCCGTTAAGTGTGATTTACCTTATGGAAATGCAGTTTGATATTATAAACCTTGCATTAACACTTTGCTGAAGTTTGGATAAAAGTATCGTTGTGATTCTTGATCACTTTGATTAGTTCTTCAAGATATTGCAATAGACTGAGCCGATTTGGGGTCATTTGTGAGTTTTTCATCTCCTGGGGTCTTAAAAGCTTTATTTTATTATTCTTCTTCTTCTACCAGCAACAAGGCCAAAATTTGTATGCATCCAGGAAAATAAAAACTTGTGTTTCTCATTTTTTTTTTCTTCAACCTTATATCTGATACATAGAACATGCATTGCAGATAATACTACAGCCAGGCCAACCATTTGAAGAAAAACGCAGAAGATACAGAATCCAGTGAAGGATGAAGTGTGGAGTTCCCTGCCAAACGCTTCTTAAAATTTTATTTATTTTTTATTTTTTTATTTTTCTGAAGTCTTTGACTATTGTCATACAGACTGATTGCTTAAGATTAGCTTATAACTAAATTACATAGCAATTAATTTAGGTGACGTCACGGATTGCACATTTAAACTTTGATTTAGTAACATGATAGTCAAACAAGTGAGAAACAGAATTGAAAACTTCACAACATCGAACGAGGGGGTGATTCTGTCCGAAGACTGTCCTGCTTCTTGGCAGCCAAAACATGGTTTGATTACGCAGTCGGCGTGCTGGAACGTACATGTTCAATCTCTGGAGCAATTGCGGGCAGTCAACGGCATGATATGCGTTTATAGAATAACAAGGTTTATTTGTAAAGTTGAAATCAGGAAAAACACAATAAAATGGATTTATCTCAACCCAAACCCAGATCAGTTTAGTTCAGTGGCGGCTGTCAAACACGTCTTCAAGCGAACGAAGCTTCATTAGATCTCAAAGTATTAGTTTGCACCTTTCTCACAAAAAAAATTGAATAGATCGCAGCAATCACGACAACAGGTATTTTCATCATAGTTCATCACAGACAAAAAACAACCCTTATTATTTGCGAAATCTCTTGAATTAGATGCCATGTTTAGTAACGAAAATTCATATTTGACCGAAGGTGCAAAAGAAACCTCACAAGCATCCATAAAGTTCTTCCGGAGGCTTCTTAAATTCAGCATTGCTACCCTGCTCCCACAGAACACTATAACGGCGCCGGCCACATCCTAGTAGTCAATGGAAAGAATGGAAGAAAGAAAAATGGCACGAAAATTTACTACTATCGCAAAGTGCTCAAAGTACCATGAACATTCTTAGTATCTTTCCACAACATAAATTTGTTAAAAACTATTCTTTCACATAGTCGAATTATCCAGTGGCATATCAAGTTGACGATTAATCCAGTTTTTAATTGGAGCACTCTATATGAAAATCCTATCTTGAATTGTATCAAGTTGAGCGATGATGAATGATCATTGAATACAAATTGAAAAATAGTTTATTGCGAGGTTGTTGACAGAACCATCCCTCACAAAAAACTCCTCAGTTTAAAATGATACTCCTAAAACGATGATTAAAGAATATTTCTGAATTCAAAGTAAATTCAAATTCCTAATTTTGTATTTAATACATCGAATTCCCGGATATTCCTTCGAAATTGACTTTTTTTCGGTATTGTAAAAAGTGAAACAAATATCACAGCTTTTTTCAGGTTTTGAAAATAAAAATTGATCTGAAAAAATTCCAATAGGTTAAGTTTAACCTAGGGATGCCATACGTACTCTTTTAAGAGTACAAGTACTCGTTTTCGATCTGGAATTGAGCGTACACATCTTTTTGCGAACTTTTGCGGAATGTTTTTTTTTTATAGAAAGAAATTTTGTCAGAGAAGCGAACGTTTTTAATTCAACTTATGGAGTGTTCTTATTAGACTGGCCCAAATTTGTATGGGATGGTTTTTTCAACATTTTTTTTCAACGCGGCACCCCCTAGGATGGTGCATTTTGGCGAAAAAATGACTTTCTGAAAGTTTCATGTCATTTGGAAGAAGCACGAGCTGGCGCAAAGGACTTGAAATTTGTATGGAGATTTTCGGCAAAATTTATGAAAAATCGACATACTTCACTCTTTGTGTTCTAAAATATGTTTCCAGTATGCTAGAAAGCTCAGAATTTCAAGAATTATAATTTAAACAATGACAACAAGTTTGTAGAAGATTGTGACACGATACGAGTTTACTGTGATGAGCTATCCGCAATTGAATGTGTGATTTTTTTCGCATTTCGGTATATGGGCTAATAATCGCACTAACATGATCGCGTCGTCGCACAATGCAGCAGTTTATAGTTTTTCAAACCTTTCTTTCATTTTTTGCAAAGATATTTGTTATGAAATAAGCTACAACTTTGCCGAAGACATAAACTTTGTATCTGTAATTCTCATTGTGTGACAATGCGATCAAGTTAGTACTATTAATCCACCTATACACCGTTCACGATATATCGATAAAATGAGAAAAAAATCACACATTCAATTGCGGATAACTCATCACAGTCAACTCGTATAGCGTCACAAAATTATACAAACTTGTTTGTCATTGTTTGAACTACAATTCCTGAAATTCTGAGCTTTCCAGCATACTGGAAACATATTTTAGAACACAAAGAGTGAAAGTATATCGATTTTTCATAAATTTTGCCGAAAATCTCCATACAAACTTCAAGTCCTTTGCGCCAGCTCGTGCTTCTTCCAAATGACCTGAAACTTTCAGAAAGTCATTTTTTCACCTAAATGCACCAACGTAGGGGGTGCCGCGTGGAATATAAAGATTTTTTATGTTATGGGCCAGTCTAGTTCTTATGTATCAAAGAATTTCGAAACAAATTAAACTCTTTATACATAAGAACATGAAACATCAGTTTAGCATCCTTTGTTGAGTTTTCCCATCGATAAAAATGGAAGAGATAACGATTTCCGAACTGAACTGGAAGGCGCTTTTTAATATGTATAGCGCTCAGTAGACAACAGGCATCAATTTGCTGAATAGATTCGTACAAAAATGTGAAGAACGAATCGGAAATAATGTGCAATACAAAAGAAAACATACTCTATGTAAAAATGAATTTTGTTTAAATTCCATGTTTTTTCATTTTGGTGTTTATTCTCAAAATAAAATTAAAAAAATCTTTTCCTTCAAATTAAATAAAATTGAACCTATCCCTGTTTGCAACCAAATTACAAGGGAATGGATAAAACCTGAAATTTAAAGTATTTAACATGATAATGTATTTCAAGTAAATTTTTTTATTGATTACAATTCTTGCAACTTATTAGTGGTATTGGAATGACTTAAAATGTCCTGGTTTTATCCGTTTCTCTTAAATCTTCTTAAATATGATTTCAATGTTCTCTTTTATGCGTTGCAGGGTATGGTAACCCTAGTTTAGCCCCTTAAACCTCCTTCGTTTGCACGGCCTTGGTGATATTGAAAAGTTTACAAATAATCAACATAAAGGAACGGGCTTGGTGGAAATTCCAATTCTAGACGTGGAGTAATTCCGCCTGGAAGATTGTTGCTTCTATCTCCGGCTTACGTTCCGAGTGATCCTCTCCAGTAAAGCAACGGCAAAAGACAGATAAAGGGATCATCAGTGTTGAGAACTGGTAAAAATCCCCAATTTAAATATTTTTTCCACCATTTCGCAATCAAAAATTACGTTCCTCGTGTTCATTTTGTAATTTCTTACAATTTCGGTAAAACAATCTACGCTCATGGGGCAAACAAAACTTCGGCTGTTTCTTTCGGCAGCTCAAAAACGGCTATTGTGCTTGCTTCACACCCTTAACTTTTGGAAAAACACTCTGTTCGCATATTTCTAACAATCTCTAATAGATTTTTTCAATCCTCAAAATAGTTAGATTTTTAAAAATATAAAAATATGCTTTTTTCTGCTCGAAAAAAACACGTGCTGGAGGTTAAGCACATGTCTGCTCTTTTTTGGGTCTTAATTGCTTTATTTTGATTAAAAATTCATTCAAACTTTAAGGTTTGTGTGGGAAAATAAAATTTAAACAAGTAATCCAAGTTCCATAGGACGGGTTCTTAAAAGCTAATTCAGCTCTGCTTTTTGGTTACTTAAATAGCACTATACTCAGCTGAAAATTTATGTTCTCATCGGTACTTTCAAAGTCAATAAGAGAAGCTGAGTAGAAGGCTGTTCAGTCTACATGAGACCTTGAGCCAAAATATACATTTAAAAAAGAACCAAACTTAATCTTTCTTTAAATTTGATATCTTTTTATTTTTAAGTTATTTTTATAATATCTTTATTTAAAACCCTTTAGGCTTTAACGAGCCAAAGTCTGTTTTGTCTTTACAATGTTCTGCTTAACTCAACATTTTTATTTTATTATTTCATATGTTTAAGTAATTTTAACTGTGCATTTATTTTATACCAAAAAACTTTATGTGTTAAATACATTAATAAAACAACTTCTAATTTAAAAAAAATTAACACCTACTTTAAAATTATGCACGCTCGAAGATTTGAACTTCAACCATCGAGGTGAGATCTTAACACGCTATCTCTGCACCGAGTCTGCTTAGAACATGTGCACTGGTGTTGGGGAAAAGTGGTAGATATTTTGACACTTGTAGCACATTTTGAAAATTTTACCATGCAAAAATGTTTTCAAGATCTTCGGGCGTTGTATATTTTTACAGCACTGTTTCTATTTCAGCCGTATGTGATAGAAATATTGCTATTTTTGCATTACAGCATGCGAAACTACAACATGTGTTGTTAAAAACTTCAAGGCCACAGATCTTGAAAATGTTTTTGCATGGCAAAATTTTCAAAATGAGCCAAAAGTGACAAAATTTCTACCACTTTTTCCCAACACCAGTGAATTTGCTCTTAGGTTGCTGTTATTTTCAACATCTTTTTTTAATAAGCTTGGAATTTTCGTCTTTTCAAAGTATTCAAAGCTCAAAATTGTAAACATTTGTATTCATCAAATGATGCATCAACTTTTTCCAAAACTGAATCAGAGAGATCGAAATTACGAGATAGGCCGAGTGAAATTGATTTCGTGTAGATTTGTTGTGACCTTTCACCATACTTTTTGTTTGAAACTTCAGGTTAATAAATGAGAGCCTTTTCCAATTGGCTGATCATATAGTTTTTTTTTCTAAACATTGCAACAATGAAAATTTGGTGAGCTTTTTTTCTATTGCAAAAGGAATGAATTCTTAGGAGAGTTAAAATAGGAGTAGAAGGTAATTTTTTATATTGGTTTTCCTTTGTACCATTTTATGAAAATTTCAAAAATTTTATATTCTTGTAAAACCATTAAGCGCAGTTTCTCGAAATGGGTCTGGAGATAATTGGAAATACTGCATATTTGTTCTGGAGCAAAATCTTTATAACTGATTGCATTCTATAACTGATGAGATCTTCGTCCACCCATTTCTGTTAAAATACCCATCGAAAGGGAAAAATAACTTTTGCTGGTTAGTAATTTAACATATTCAATTAAAATCTAAATGATCATGATAGATCGTACTGTTACGAAATAAGGAACCCTTTAAAAAAAATTTAGGTAAAGGGAAAAAAACATGTGAAAACTTTTGACACAACTCGAAAAACCCACAAGTTTCATAGAAGCTCCGAATGGAACTATAAAGTTCGTTAGAAGTTCCGCGTAGAACATTTAAATTCGTTAGAAGTTCAATAGAAAACATGATACGAAATATGATTTTCAAATATTGTAAGTCGATTAGAACGCACAAAAATGTTTTCTGAAACTTCTGTTCTTTTCAAGTTCATTCTGAAATCTAAATTGAGCACTTACGAAAATTTGATGTTATTTCTCTCGAGTACCTTTTGATAGCACAGTGCGGTGATCCAATACAGCCGCAAATGGATAAAAGTCGTAAAAAATTAAATTCGATGAAAAATGATTTTGATGTTCAATTATTGAAAGTATGCAACAAATAAAATGTTTTGAAATTTTCGACTCAATTTTGATTTTTCAACCATTTAAATACATAAGTCTTAAGTTTAGCAGATTTCAATCAAATTTAAAGCGCTAAGCTTCATATAACTTTTTGATGAGATTTTAATGTCTAAACCATGCCAAAAATTCTAGTTTTTTCATCTTCACTTTTGAAATATAATACTGATTAATTCAAGATGAAAAATCGTCTTGATTTCGTTTCGTTTTTTCACGGTGGTTCGTTTTTCGAAAAAAGTACATTCCTGTAGTGTAAAAGGTCTCTTTGTTAAATTCTAATATCTTTGTTAACGCAAAAAAGCGCAAGTCAGCATTTGGTACATATCAATTTCAGGATATGTACCTGCAATTAATTACAGGTACATATTTATTTCAGAATACTGGTCATTTTATGTTTTGGTTTACCCACTGTTGAAAACTGTTCGTTGACTGTCCAATGTCAATCTAAAATAATTTTATAGACGGGCAACATTCACTTGAAAATAAAAACAAACTCATTCAGAAAAACTGCCCCAAATTTAACTAACCATTACTTTTGGCTGAAGTCTAATTCTTCACCGAATACCGCGGATAAAATGTATCAAAAGCAGGGGCCCAACATTCCAACCAACTGCAATCCGTTATTTCTGCCAAAAACATCACAATCCTACAGCTCTAGCTAGGAAGGAAGGAAGGTATCCCTTTTAATGTTGCTCCCATTCTATTTTTTTCCAAATTTGGAAGCTGCAAATCCTTTTTTAAGCTGATTCATGGTGCTGCCGGAATGTTTAAAGCTTCGTCATAATTTTTTGGGAAGCATTATTTGATGATGGCTCGGCTTGGCATGGTACGGCACTCGCAAAATTGTTTGTTGTTTTGAAAACGTTGCATAATTCCAGTCTGCTGGCTTATTAATTATGAATTAAAAAGTCAGGCTTCCCCGGTTTTTTGTTTGTGATGTCGATTGTGTAAAATGGGGATGTTTTAGCTGTTTTTTTTGGGATTTTTGGAGCAGTCATGTTTATTGAGAGAGTTTTGTTTAAATTCATTCAAATTCAAATACATCCATGAAGCGTTAAGAAATCCTAGACAATCCTGATTGGTCAACCTTTTGGATTTTTTTTAAATTTTATAATCAAGTCAAATGTATCCATCACGTTCCACAAATGAACAATCCTGCCAAATTAAGATCCCCAAATGAAAATGGACCCAGCAAATGAATTTTGGCTCCTTTACTAGCCGGAAAAAGGCTCATCATCATTAATCAAAATGCAAGGAAGCAGAAAAGCTGGGTTAGAAATTTTCTGTCGAACTGTCTGACCAGTCAAAATTTGGATAGAGAACGGCGACCTATTTTGCATTTGAAATTCTATATGGGGAATTTTGGAATGGGGGAGAAACCCACCACAAATACCTTCAAACATAATAAACAAAAACGAATTCAACTCCCTCATTCTATATTAAAGATTCAGAATTTCAAACAAAAAAGCATGGATTATCGCTTTTATTCATGAGTAAAATATAAGGTAAACAAGTAACAAAGAAAAAAATCGAACTACAATGCTAATGAAGCAATACCAAATCTTGGATGAATAAATGAAATATTCAAATAAATTAAAAGGAAATTCAACTCAATTTTCATAGAGGAATCTTATCAAAATATTGTGCTTGAAATTCAAAATCTTCAGATTCAGATTTAAGGCTCATAAATAAAATTCAGAATAAAGATTAAGATTTCAGATTCAGATTTCAGCTTCAGATTTCAGATTCAGATTTCAGATTCAGATTTCAAATTCAGATTTCAGATTCAGATTTCAGATTTCAGATTTCAGATTCGGATTTCAGATTCAGATTCAGATTTCAGATTCAGATTTCAGATTCAGATTTCAGATTCAGATTTCAGATTCAGATTTCAGATTCAGATTTCAGATTCAGATTTCAGATTCAGATTTCAGATTCAGATTTCAGATTCAGATTTCAGATTCAGATTTCAGATTCAGATTTCAGATTCAGATTTCAGATTCAGATTTCAGATTCAGATTTCAGATTCAGATTTCAGATTCAGATTTCAGATTCAGATTTCAGATTCAGATTTCAGATTCCGATTTCAGATTCAGATTTCAGATTCAGATTTCAGATTCAGATTTCAGATTCAGATTTCAGATTCAGATTTCAGATTCAGATTTCAGATTCAGATTTCAGATTCAGATTTCAGATTCAGATTTCAGATTCAGATTTCAGATTCAGATTTCAGATTCAGATTTCAGATTCAGATTTCAGATTCAGATTTCAGATTCAGATTTCAGATTCAGATTTCAGATTCAGATTTCAGATTCAGATTTCAGATTCAGATTTCAGATTCAGATTTCAGATTCAGATTTCAGATTCAGATTTCAGATTCAGATTTCAGATTCAGATTTCAGATTCAGATTTCAGATTCAGATTTCAGATTCAGATTTCAGATTCAGATTTCAGATTCAGATTTCAGATTCAGATTTCAGATTCAGATTTCAGATTCAGATTTCAGATTCAGATTTCAGATTCAGATTTCAGAATCAGATTTCAGATTCAGATTTCAGATTCAGATTTCAGATTCAGATTTCAGATTCAGATTTCAGATTCAGATTTCAGATTCAGATTTCAGATTCAGATTTCAGATTCAGATTTCAAATTCAGATTTCAGATTCAGATTTCAGATTCAGATTTCAGATTCAGATTTCAGATTCAAATTTCAGATTCAGATTTCAGATTCAGATTTCAGATTCAGATTTCGGTTGTACTCCATTTACCCGAAAACCATTGCCCAGAATGAAAAATCCCCAGAATTCCAATCGCCAGAAAGAACCATTCTCCAGAATTTTTTTCCCCAGACGAACCATTCCCCAGAAAAATTTTCGCCAGAATGTACCATTTCCCAGAAATTTTTTCACCAGAAAGAACCATTTACCAGAAATTTTTTCGCCAGAAGAACCATTTCCCAGAAAATTTAAAACATTTATCCCTACTAGAAATTAATAAAAAAAAAGGAATTGTTACAAAAAAATGGGGTTTCATAACTTAATTCTTTTGCGGCAAAGCCGCAACCAACGAGGATGAAGGGGCTGAGGCGGCACAAAGCCGCCGAAGCTCCCAAATCCGAGGTGGCCGCCGACCCGCCGTCGGAAGCGGCGGCCCCATTACATTGGTCTAGGTCTGCCGGGGCTTCCTAGGTCTGCGTGAAAGCTAGGGGTGATCCCTTAGCCCCGTCCGCCACGCGACAGCGTGAAGGACAAAACGTCTTTCAAGTTCGAACGCGCAGCGTGAGGAGTCGGATACCAAAACGGTTTTTTAAAGGACCATGATAAGCATTGAATCAATTAAAGTACCCAAACCATAAACAAAGCACAATATTGGTTCTAAAATAAATTTAGTTGGAAAATTTCAAAGTCTTAGTTTCAATAAAAAAATCATTTTGAAAAAATTAATTTCGAATCATATGAAATATTCAAGAATTCATTAGAAAAAAAAAAAGAAAACAAATAAAAATACTAGGGGAAAAAATCTGGGATTTGTGCCATTCTTGTAAATGTTCCATTCTGGGGAAAAAAAATTCTGGGAAATGGTCCATTCTGGGAAAAAAATTTCTGGTAAATGGTGCATTCTGGGGAATTTTTTTCTGGGAAATGGTTCATTCTGGGGTTTGATTTCGGGTATTTGTCATTCTGGGAAAAATTCATTCTGGGCAATGGTTTTCGGGTAAATGGGATACAATCCAGATTGCAGATTCAGATTTCAGATTCAGATTTCAGATTCAGATTTCAGATTCAGATTTCAGATTCAGATTTCAGATTCAGATTTCAGATTCAGATTTCAGATTCAGATTTCAGATTCAGATTTCAGATTCAGATTTCAGATTCAGATTTCAGGTTCAGATTTCAGATTCAGATTTCAGATTCAGATTTCAGATTCAGATTTAAGATTCAAATTTCAGATTTCAGATTCAGATTTCAGATTCAGATTTCAGATTCAGATTTCAGATTCAGATTTCAGATTCAGATTTCAGATTCAGATTTCAGATTCAGATTTCAGATTCAGATTTCAGATTCAGATTTTAAGATTCAGATTTCAGATTCAGATTTCAGATTCAGATTTCAGATTCAGATTTCAGATTCAGATTTCAGATTCAGATTTCAGATTCAGATTTCAGATTCAGATTTCAGATTCAGATTTCAGATTCAGATTTCAGATTCAGATTTCAGATTCAGATTTCAGATTCAGATTTCAGATTCAGATTTCAGATTCAGATTTCAGATTCAGATTTCAGATTCAGATTTCAGATTCAGATTTCAGATTCAGATTTCAGATTCAGATTTCAGATTCAGATTTCAGATTCAGATTTCAGATTCAGATTTCAGATTCAGATTTCAGATTCAGATTTCAGATTCAGATTTCAGATTCAGATTTCAGATTCAGATTTCAGATTCAGATTTCAGATTCAGATTTCAGATTCAGATTTCAGATTCAGATTTCAGATTCAGATTTCAGATTCAGATTTCAGATTCAGATTTCAGATTCAGATTTCAGATTCAGATTTCAGATTCAGATTTCAGATTCAGATTTCAGATTCAGATTTCAGATTCAGATTTCAGATTCAGATTTCAGATTCAGATTTCAGATTCAGATTTCAGATTCAGATTTCAGATTCAGATTTCAGATTCAGATTTCAGATTCAGATTTCAGATTCAGATTCAGATTTCAGATTCAGATTTCAGATTCAGATTTCAGATTCAGATTTCAGATTCAGATTTCAGATTCAGATTTCAGATTCAGATTTCAGATTTCAGATTCAGATTTCAGATTCAGATTTCAGATTCAGATTTCAGATTCAGATTTCAGATTCAGATTTTAAGATTCAGATTTCAGATTCAGATTTCAGATTCAGATTTCAGATTCAGATTTCAGATTCAGATTTCAGATTCAGATTTCAGATTCAGATTTCAGATTCAGATTTCAGATTCAGATTTCAGATTCAGATTTCAGATTCAGATTTCAGATTCAGATTTCAGATTCAGATTTCAGATTCAGATTTCAGATTCAGATTTCAGATTCAGATTTCAGATTCAGATTTCAGATTCAGATTTCAGATTCAGATTTCAGATTCAGATTTCAGATTCAGATTTCAGATTCAGATTTCAGATTCAGATTTCAGATTCAGATTTCAGATTCAGATTTCAGATTCAGATTTCAGATTCAGATTTCAGATTCAGATTTCAGATTCAGATTTCAGATTCAGATTTCAGATTCAGATTTCAGATTCAGATTTCAGATTCAGATTTCAGATTCAGATTTCAGATTCAGATTTCAGATTCAGATTTCAGATTCAGATTTCAGATTCAGATTTCAGATTCAGATTTCAGATTCAGATTTCAGATTCAGATTTCAGATTCAGATTTCAGATTCAGATTTCAGATTCAGATTTCAGATTCAGATTTCAGATTCAGATTTCAGATTCAGATTTCAGATTCAGATTTCAGATTCAGATTTCAGATTCAGATTTCAGATTCAGATTTCAGATTCAGATTTCAGATTCAGATTTCAGATTCAGATTTCAGATTCAGATTTCAGATTCAGATTTCAGATTCAGATTTCAGATTCAGATTTCAGATTCAGATTTCAGATTCAGATTTCAGATTCAGATTTCAGATTCAGATTTCAGATTCAGATTTCAGGTTCAGATTTCAGATTCAGATTTCAGATTCAGATTTCAGATTCAGATTTAAGATTCAAATTTCAGATTTCAGATTCAGATTTCAGATTCAGATTTCAGATTCAGATTTCAGATTCAGATTTCAGATTCAGATTTCAGATTCAGATTTCAGATTCAGATTTCAGATTCAGATTTCAGATTCAGATTTCAGATTCAGATTTTAAGATTCAGATTTCAGATTCAGATTTCAGATTCAGATTTCAGATTCAGATTTCAGATTCAGATTTCAGATTCAGATTTCAGATTCAGATTTCAGATTCAGATTTCAGATTCAGATTTCAGATTCAGATTTCAGATTCAGATTTCAGATTCAGATTTCAGATTCAGATTTCAGATTCAGATTTCAGATTCAGATTTCAGATTCAGATTTCAGATTCAGATTTCAGATTCAGATTTCAGATTCAGATTTCAGATTCAGATTTCAGATTCAGATTTCAGATTCAGATTTCAGATTCAGATTTCAGATTCAGATTCAGATTTCAGATTCAGATTTCAGATTCAGATTTCAGATTCAGATTTCAGATTCAGATTTCAGATTCAGATTTCAGATTCAGATTTCAGATTTCAGATTCAGATTTCAGATTCAGATTTCAGATTCAGATTTCAGATTCAGATTTCAGATTCAGATTTCAGATTCAGATTTCAGATTCAGATTTCAGATTCAGATTTCAGATTCAGATTTCAGATTCAGATTTAAGATTCAAATTTCAGATTCAGATTTCAGATTCAGATTTCAGATTCCGATTTCAGATTCAGATTTCAGATTCAGATTTCAGATTCAGATTTCAGATTCAGATTTCAGATTCAGATTTCAGATTCAGATTTCAGATTCAGATTTCAGATTCAGATTTCAGATTCAGATTTCAGATTCAGATTTCAGATTCAGATTTCAGATTCAGATTTCAGATTCAGATTTCAGATTCAGATTTCAGGTTCAGATTTCAGATTCAGATTTCAGATTCAGATTTCAGATTCAGATTTCAGATTCAGATTTCAGATTCAGATTTCAGATTCAGATTTCAGATTCAGATTTCAGATTCAGATTTCAGATTCAGATTTCAGATTCAGATTTCAGATTCAGATTGCAGATTCAGATTTCAGATTCAAATTTCAGATTCAGATTTCAGATTCAGATTTCAGATTCAGATTTCAGATTCAGATTTCAGATTCAGATTTCAGATTCAGATTTCAGATTCAGATTTCAGATTCAGATTTCAGATTCAGATTTCAGATTCAGATTTCAGATTCAGATTTCAGATTCAGATTTCAGATTCAGATTTCAGATTCAGATTTCAGATTCAGATTTCAGATTCAGATTTCAGATTCAGATTTCAGATTCAGATTTCAGATTCAGATTTCAGATTCAGATTTCAGATTCCAGATTTCAGATTTCAGATTCAGATTTCAGATTTCAGATTCAGATTTCAGATTCAGATTTCAGATTCAGATTTCAGATTCAGATTTCAGATTCAGATTTCAGATTCAGATTTCAGATTCAGATTTCAGATTCAGATTTCAGATTCAGATTTCAGATTCAGATTTCAGATTCAGATTTCAGATTCAGATTTCAGATTCAGATTTCAGATTCAGATTTCAGATTCAGATTTCAGATTCAGATTTCAGATTCAGATTTCAGATTCAGATTTCAGATTCAGATTTCAGATTCAGATTTCAGATTCAGATTTCAGATTCAGATTTCAGATTCAGATTTCAGATTCAGATTTCAGATTCAGATTTCAGATTCAGATTTCAGATTCAGATTTCAGATTCAGATTTCAGATTCAGATTTCAGATTCAGATTTCAGATTCAGATTTCAGATTCAGATTTCAGATTCAGATTTCAGATTCAGATTTCAGATTCAGATTTCAGATTCAGATTTCAGATTGAGATTTCAGATTTCAGATTTCAGATTCAGATTTCAGATTCAGATTCAGATTTTAGATTCAGATTTCAGATTCAGATTTCAGATTCAGATTTCAGATTCAGATTTCAGATTCAGATTTCAGATTCAGATTTCAGATTCAGATTTCAGATTCAGATTTCAGATTCAGATTTCAGATTCAGATTTCAGATTCAGATTTCAGATTCAGATTTCAGATTCAGATTTCAGATTCAGATTTCAGATTCAGATTTCAGATTCAGATTTCAGATTCAGATTTCAGATTCAGATTTCAGATTCAGATTTCAGATTCAGATTTCAGATTCAGATTTCAGATTCAGATTTCAGATTCAGATTTCAGATTCAGATTTCAGATTCAGATTTCAGATTCAGATTTCAGATTCAGATTTCAGATTCAGATTTCAGATTCAGATTTCAGATTCAGATTTCAGATTCAGATTTCAGATTCAGATTTCAGATTCAGATTTCAGATTCAGATTTCAGATTCAGATTTCAGATTCAGATTTCAGATTCAGATTTCAGATTCAGATTTCAGATTCAGATTTCAGATTCAGATTTCAGATTCAGATTTCAGATTCAGATTTCAGATTCAGATTTCAGATTCAGATTTCAGATTCAGATTTCAGATTCAGATTTCAGATTCAGATTTCAGATTCAGATTTCAGATTCAGATTTCAGATTCAGATTTCAGATTCAGATTTCAGATTCAGATTTCAGATTCAGATTTCAGATTCAGATTTCAGATTCAGATTTCAGATTCAGATTTCAGATTTCAGATTTCAGATTCAGATTTCAGATTCAGATTCAGATTTTAGATTCAGATTTCAGATTCAGATTTCAGATTCAGATTTCAGATTCAGATTTCAGATTCAGGTTTCAGATTTCAGATTTAAGATTCAGATTTTAGAATCAGATTTCAGATTCAGATTCCAGATTTAAGATTCAGTTTCAGATTTCAGATTTCAGATTTCAGATTTTAGATTCAGATTCAGATTCAGATTCAGATTTCAGATTAATATTCGCAATGAATTTTGGAATGAATTATAAGTTCTAAGGATTAGCGTGTTTCACGTCATCTCCGCTGTGTTTCAAATTTGGTATTTAAATATTTGCCAAGCTCAAAGCTAAAAGTGCCTCGAAATAAAAGATTTACGATCCAAATCAGAAATGTTCGAGGAACCATTTCCTGTTCGATAGAATTTTTGGAAAGCCGCTTCGTTCTCGATTCGACTCGCCTTCGAAATATCGATGGAGCGAACTCTCGCTTTCGAAGATGCTAATAAGTTTAATTTTTACCTTTTCTTCGTCATCGTCGTCGTCGTCGTGGCTGTTTGATTTGATTAAAATCAAGCCCATTTGGGAAAAGTTGGAGCTTCCTAGCTGAGGAAGCTGGTGGTTCTCTCTAATTACCTGTGAAAATGGCTTCCAGAAACTTGGACTGGCCCCTCCTTTTGATGATTACTAATAAATCAGATCAGATCTGAAGGTGGCCATCGTTTTCAGGGAAAGTTTGCTGATCAAACAGAAGAAGTTATCTTTTGGACAGATCTACATAATTCTCCCATAAAAAAAGGAAACAATTTATTTTTAAATTTTTTGGTTTCAAATCAAGAATCAAATTCATACCTACGTCAAAAGAAATTCGCAACAGTGAACAGCCACAATCCCCGACTAAAATCCTCATGCCGTGAAATGTTATTGGAACCGAAACGTTTACCGAAATCAGAAATCATTTCAGCGTATATTGGAAAATGTGGCGGTGGTGAAATTGCTTCGTTGAGAGATTAAAGGAAAAAATTCAACTCAAAAACCTGTAAACGGTTGGATGGAAAAATACTTTTTTTTGTCAATATCGAAATCGTCGCACCCTCACATGAATCTGTTATTCCTAGGACTTTTTTTTTGGCTTGCTTATTTTGGGAAACCACTTTCTCCCCCATTCGTCAATTCACGAACGATTGTACGGGGGAAAAAAATATGCGGATTTGAGGAGATAAATCTTGCCACATCATTCAATTTCATTCGTTTCGTGAATGTTTAAGGATACTTTTTTTCACCCTGTACGTGAAGGAGTGATGAACATTTAAGCTTGGGGGGATTTTTTCTCCTGAACCAAATCGGCTATTACGAAGTCATGAATCGATTGGATCGTCTGCGCAAAAATTTAAGTTGACATTCAACTGCATCTGAAGTTGGAAAAGATATCTTGCAAAATTCCATTGGGGATCACGAATGCGGATTTACCTATTTGACTTTTTTTTTACTTCAGCCTATCTCCGTTGAAAAAAAAGTCACCCTTGAAAAATGACGATATTAATTCAACCTCAATGATTGAATATGAAGACTGAGGTGTAGTAAAATCATGTTCGACTCAAATATAAATGCTATAAGACCATTCACGATACTGATTGTAAATTATACGAAATTGAATTATCAAAGAATTTGTGTTTACATCTGTGAAGCATTCTAATAAGAGAAATATTTCCGAAGCTGATATTATTCAATAAATGATTATTTTTTAACAGTTTTAGGAAAATTAACGCAGGTCCATGCTTTAAAACCAAAATTGTTTTTGTGTGATTTAAATTATTTTTATGAATTTTGTTCATAAATTTCCTCTAAGTAGTTTCCCTAAAATATGTTTCTTTTTGGAATTTCTGTTGTTCGAAGATTCATATTAGAAATTTAAATTAAAAAAAAATTTAAATCTTGTTCATTTATTTTTATTTATGTACAAACATAAATAACACAGGGTCACTATCTAATCTGTTCCTAATTATCGTCACAAAGTGTTTCATTGCTGCTCTAAGGACATTCTTCTTGAGCTGCACAATCAACTTGCGGAAGCAACGACCGGCCTTATATACTATTTTTCGGTATTCTATTCTTCTTGCAATTTAATCAAAAAAAAACTTCGGAATCAAAGGTTGAAGTCCGTGTTTAACAAACAAATCAGAGCGCCTGGCATCCCAGCCAGCAAGCAGTCTGTCAACCGCCAACTATCAAACTTTTGCCTTCGTTTCGCATCCAACCCTTGTCTACTTTTGCCGAAGTAGTTACACCTTACTTTAGCCATGTTGGCTTGGCTTCTAATCAGAGGTGTCAGGTGGTTTTGTCAAAAATGAGGAAACTGCGAAGAAAAAAATCAGGATTTTCTAGAAAACCACTAGACTAAAGGAAATATTATGCAGCTCTGCTTTGTTTGTATGAATAAAAGCGAAACCCGGTGCTTTAGACGCCTTAATTAACGTAGGTAAGCAGCTTCTTGGCTGACGTGCAGTTTATATAAAAAACACCGCTTTAAAAATCAGAAAAATCAGGACACCTGGCATCTCTGCTTCCAATGCAATGGTGTTGCAAATCGCTATTTTAACTGCATAGTGAATAGATCGTATAAAATGTCGTCTGAAATCGGATATGATAGAAAGTCCGCCATGTAAATAAACTTTGAAATAATGTTGCTCCCGCGTGGGTTTCCATTGGAATCATCATCATCATCATTTTCTCTGCAACCAGCATCCGGATGGCTAAAAAACAGATGGGAATTAAGTAATATTGACCAATGAGAGAAATCGAAAATATTGTCGCTGGCAACGATTTGAAGGCTATTGCAGCAAAATCCTTCGCTCTCTTGCATTCTTCTGATAGGTAGCAGGATACCGTGCAATTGTTGTAGTTTTCGTCGCTTGAGAAAGAAATGAAATTAATGTATGTATATTGTCTCTACTTTGGTAGGTAAATGTTGTTTTTCAACTTTCATACGATCTTTCTATAATGTATATGAAACGTATTTCGAAACAGTAAAGAATAAAGCTACAAAAATGTTAGCTGGGTCGCTCCAGACTTTTCTGTGACTGTTATTAGGTTCCAATCACAAACAGAGTTGGAATAAATGGCAAAATTAAGATTTGAAAGCTTTAAATTGGTTGTGTATGATGTAAGAAAAATCAATAAGATAGAAATTAACGACAACGACCAACGGTTGTACATCATTTGCAACGTTAGAATATACTTTGAAAAAACTACTTGTTGTTTTCTAAAAAAAAATTCTAGGTTTTAAGTCTTCAGTACAATGAATTTTTAAATTTTTAATAGTGTTGTCAGAAGGAAATAAATTTTTTTTATGGAAATTTTCACCTTTTTCAAAATAATTTTAACTTCAAGGTTTTGAGGGTCACTTTAAAGAGTTGTTCAATAAAAGGAAATTTTGCACGATTAGTAATTATTATTAAAAGATCACAATACTAGAAGGTAGGAGCAGTGAAGTTTTGACTTTTAAAAACCTCGATATAACTAAAGCCCACCCTATTGGGCAATTTATAACCCATATATACATACATTCCGAAAAGCCTTGTTTTCTTACTGAAATATCGGGAATTTCAACAAAGTGAAATTGTGTTGTATAGTCACTTCTGATCGCATTTAATTTATATTGATTCTCAGTGTTAAACTGGGAAATGTTTTCAATGAGATTAAATATTAAATTTATTTAAAAAGCCAAAATATTTCAAATTTTGACCCAAGGAAAAATATGAAATAAAAACTAAGAATTATTCAACCAGTTCCGAGTTAATAATTCTTATACTTTTTATTTCAGTTGAAGTAATATTCATCTTTATAAGTGTGTAAAATAGAGGAAACAGTTTATGTTCTCAACAAAATTCTTAAACGAGATTAATCAAACTGTATTGTTAAACTGAGTGAATGAAGAAAACAAATTGTTAAAACTGTTGGGGTTCAAATATAACGAATGAAAACTACTAGAAAAAATTTCCTCACTTCGGGATTGAAAGGTACTGAGTATTAATTCAGTTAGCTAGTACTTTGAAATTTAATTTTAAAACTCGTATAAACAATTTTTGGAAACACAAAATCATCTGTCTTAAAACTCTGTATTAATAGTTCAGAATAGAAAGTCCAAACTAAAGCTTAAAATTATTCCATATTCAATCTTAGCTATTTTTCATTTTGCCATGTTATGAAAAATGATCTTCACAAATCATATACATTAAAAACATAAAAAAATATAGGCATACATGTCTCATTAGCCCGCTGCAAGCTTTCTATTCAAAATTCAAATTTATACATTACTAGCTGATCCCGTACGAACTTCGTTTCGCTTTAAATCATTGGAACGTCAAAATGAGTTTATTTTGGGGAAAAAATTCAACAGTGTTTAAAGTCGCTACTATTACTATTACTTGAATTTAAATTAAACGGTTGATTAGCTTTTTATTAAAATTTATGTGACAGTGTTTTCTTCTCGATCGGTTGCAAAATCTAGACATTATGGCAGAAACATGTACTATTTGTTTATGTGTACGACTCTTTTGCTTGACCTTCACACTTAAATTGGTATCAATTAACTGCCTCCAACAAAAATTATTGCACAAAACACAGAACTTTCAATGAAACATTTTTTTTTTCTGTCCCATGGCCCGAAACTCGATAATTGAAACCAATTCTACGTTCCTCAAAACTCCCTTGTGCCATTTTTTCTTTTCAAATTATACGTAAAATAACGTCAGGAACTTGAAAACAGTGAACAGTGAATATAGACGCCCCTTTCGCCTACCCTTGACACGGAACATGCTACCTGGAGTCAATTGCTCATAGTTCATAACCCTCATCTGAACATTTTCATCTCAATCCGATGCATGATCACGACAATATCGCGAAAACAGTGAGCAACTAACATGGACGGCCTTTTTTTTGACCACGATTGACACCTGAAATCAATTATCTTTTCTGTTAAACTGCCATGTGTCAAATTTCATTACAATTCTATGCTCAATCAAGAGTATATCGTTAAAACAGTGAACAGATAATAACCCCTTTTGCCGACCCCTGAGTCAAAATTTGAAACCTGAAAGCAAAAGATCGTCTCTAAAAACTCCTATGCGGCAATTTTCATCTCAATCCAATGAAGAATAACGTCAATATCGCAAAAACATTAAAGTTGGGTATGGACGACTCCTTCAGCAGACTTCTGATCCGCAATTCGAAACTTGAAATCGGTTGCTGGTCCCTCAAAACACTCATGTGCTAATTTTCATCACAATACGATCTATAATCACGCCAATATCTCAAAAACATTAATCAGTGGATATGGACGACCCCTTTGGCCGACCCCTGACCCTAAATTTGATAACTGTAATCGATTGCTCGTGTCTCAAAACACTCATGTGCAAATTTTCATCACAATCCGACGGAAAATAACGTCAATAACGCGAAAACAATATTTGTCTTGTATGGACGACCCCCTTCAGAATGGGTCGTCCAAAAATCTAAAAACATTTTTCATCATTCCTGGTCCTAATGAGCATCCATGCCAAATTTCAGATCTCTAGCTCTTAAGACAGCTGAGTCTATAGAGGACAAACAAACAAACAAACAAACAAACAAACAAACATACAGATAATTGCTTTTTATATATAGGTATAGATTACAACTCCCATAACTTTATTTGGTTGTTTTTATTGTCACAAATAGCAATAAAAATTTTGGAAGCAATTGATTTAGTCCTTAATTTACGAATATTTGTAGAAAAATATATTTTTGGATTTAAGATAAATATTTGTTAATTGTTGCAGTAAAATTCATGTACACAAACCTTAAACCTAACTTCTACCCCAGAAAAGTTATTTTATGTTTTTGATGGATGATAATGCTTGTAAATAAATTCTACCCACTCATGTTTACCATCTTTCATTTTTTCTAACTTTCTATCCATATATACAAAAAAATTTATGGTCTTAAGATGTCCCTACTAAAAAGAACATCAATCTTCACCGATACAGCCGATAAACTAAATTTTTTTAAGATTAGAGTTTTCGACTCCTCATGATGAAGACAAAAAAATCGCAAAAAACTGCTTTGCGTAGCCAATGAATTTTTTTTATTTATCTAACCAGAGATAGTTAGTATAATATTTTCGAGAATCTCACATTTTATGAAAAGGGGGCTCTCATACAAAATCAACTAGAAATGGGACACAATTCGAACAACTTGAAGACGATTTTAATGAAAACATTCACGAGCACGAAGAATTTAAAAATGTGTTGATGAATAAAAGATTTTCTAACGATTTATTAAATAACAGGTGAAACGAAGTTTACCGGGTCAGCTAGTTTTTTAATACTTTCCATTGAATTCAGATTTTTCTTTTTTTTTTAAGATCAACTGTTGGAGTCAGAACAATAATGAATCAAAACACCAACAAAATACTAACAATTGAAAATTGAACAACATGATTCGGAAGTTTGTAATTAATATTGGATTTCCGAAAGCAGAGTCAAATCATACATAAAAAATGGAACAAAGTTATGATGTAAGCATGGATCTTTTTCTTTAAATTTTCAGCCACCAACCAATAAAACGACCACCCCAAAGTTTTAATTAATATCTTTAAAAAAATATTTGACAATGACAGGCTGTCGTAATCCTTAGTTAAACTTGCGACCGTATTTTGAACACTATCTGATTTTATTTTCTAAGTCTGGGGGGATCTGAGGGCCGAATAAATTTGTAAATAAAAAATAAACTAATAGGAAAACAAGTTTAAAAACCAAGCATTGTTTTGAAAAATTCTTATGGAATAATTTTTTTAATCTTCATTTTAAATATGTTATTCTCGAATACTTGTACTTTGGAATTTTTGAAACGTTATGGAACGCAGATTCTTCAATAAATTTAAGTTAGACTTTAAAAAAGACTGTATTAAAGTTTGTTAATTTGACTCGCAGATTTTGACATAAATCATAACAGAAAACTAACCACCACGATAATTTAAATACTCTGATTGTTGAAAGAATTATATGAAAATGAAATACATTGCTATTTGTTTGTTGGTGAGAGAATTTTTAAAGGACTTTAATAGCTTAATAGGCTTCAATATTACTCTACAGCAACTCTTAAAGCCCAAGCTCGGAAAAATTCGGTCCTCCAAACTCAAAGAGCCATTTTCAGGCAGGAGCGTACGGTGACTCAAATAGCCTTCAATCGATTTCTCGGAAAAAATCACACAAGATAGATCGAATTTGGTTGAAAAAAATTCCAATCTGGTCAAGTTTTTTTCTGAATTATCTGATAAATGTTTGGAAATAGGGAGTAAAATAGCCATAACTTTTGTTTCCTATGCGTGCGGTGGATGCCTTCATTCGATTCCTCGAAAAAATCACATTGCAAAAGTCTCATTTGGTTTATAATTTTTAAGTCCGAATAAGCTTTTCTGCAATATTTCAAAAATGTGGATTAATAAGAGGAATATTTGCCATAACTCAATTTTCCTATGCGTACGGTGGCTCAAATAGCATTGATTCGATTTTTTTGCCAAAAAATCACAGAAGAAAGGTTACACTTGGTTCAAAATTTTGAAGTCCGAACATACGTTTTTCTAAACTAATTGAAAAATGGAGGGGAGTTCAGGGTGAAAGCAGCCATATCAAATGCTAGCCAGCCACCGCACGCATTGCCTCTATTCCACACAAGATAGATCTGATCTGGTTTAAAATTTATAAGTCTGAACTTACTGTTCTCCTAATTAATTGAATAATATAGGGAAATTGAGGGTAAATCAGCCATTACCCCATCTTTTGAAGCGTTTGGTGGCTCAAACCGCCTTAATTTTATTTTTTTGAAAAAAAAACACACAAGATAGGTTTTTTTTATGTTTAAAATTTTCTAGTCAAATCAGTGTTTTTCAGGATTGTTTACAAAAAAAAAATGGGAATAAGAGGTTAAAAAGGCATTATATCTCGGTTCGTGAGCTCGTGCGGCGTCTTAAAATATGGTCGATAGATTTTCCGAAAATTTTCACTTAGGGAAAGTATATTTTCATAGATTTGGTCCATGAAGGTGGAAAGATGTTGAATTTGCAGTACAGTAGGAGACCCAAAAATAGCTGGAAATCAACTAGTTGACCCCAAAATTTTGATAGTGGAGGCATGGTAAATTTATCTGACTACTTCGTCTAGCTGACATCTCAAGTCCAAGTGGTTCAAGTAGGCCTACTGTTAGGAATCCTACATGTTGCAGCCAAATAGTAACAGTTATGCTCAAATTAGTATAAAAACTTCACTTTCGGCTCACTTCTATTGACATTTACACTATGAAGGTCACAATTGGCCACTATTAATTGTACATTGTTTGAAAGGCGATACTTTTCTGATTGCAAAACTGTAAAATATGTAACCGAACTCGTCCGAACTCAGGAGATATAACCAGTTCAAAATGACTATTTTTGTTAAGTATTTTTAAGATATCTCGTTTAAACTTCAAAATTTCTATACAGTATATTCAGCAAAAGTGTACAACTTTTCTGTCTTCAAAACTCTCTAGAACATATTTTATATGAAAAATCACGCGCAAAAAAGTTATGTTGAAAAAACTGAAAATTGGTGATATTTTTCTAAAAAATTTTATAACTTTGAAACGATTAATGTTACAGCTATGACTTCTTTAGCAAAGTTGCTTGAATTGGTACAAGCTAAAAACTTTTCTCAAACAATACAGCTCTAAAATGGATATTAAAAAAGTTAGTTTTTCTAACTCACTACTAGGTGGATTAATAAATTTTTAAAAAAACTTATTTTTTAGCCCTTGTAATGCTGGTCATTTGTCTCAAAGACACTATAGGTCTAAAACGAACAGTTTCGGCAGAAAACAGTTTTGATCGCCTTTTTCATGTTTTACCCCTGTGTGCGACGTCTCGGCATTTATTCTGCCTTTTCAAGGAGTCTATCAATAAATGTGGCATAATTAATAAATGTTCTTTAAGCAATTTAACATTTACCATATTTAAATACCACACAAATATTGAAAAATCAAGGTCTATGCTACTTAAAATTATTATATTCTCAGTTAAAGTTTTGGAAAAAATTGAATTAGTTTGTGAAATAGACAAACATTCATTTTTTAACATCCCACTCAATTCAAATGTATCATCACCTCAAGTGTTAGTGGCAGTAGGCGACAGGGCAAATCATTTTGCTGAAAGCCTCTTTCGAAACATTCTCTTCCCAAGGCAGGTGTACAGACAAATATGTAGGAAGGAAAAACACGAGGTAAATACCTACAACAAACTGCCTGCCTGTCGTGCTCCTTTGAAGTGTCACTTCTACTCATCCACACCAATTTGCTTGCTGACACGTGGAGAAAACATGTGGCTTTCACATGTGCGAACGACAGTTGGACATTTTTCTCAAATACAAATGTTCATGAACATACGTAGGACGTTTTCTTCACACGCACGAATAAAATCTAGGAAGAAAGCAGGCCCTAAAGAGTGTGGGAGGAAAAGGGGTCTAAGGTGCAGAATTTCCATTCCGAAACATTCCTCTCGGTGTTTTGAGCCTCAAAGGGATTGAAAATTTCTTTACCTTTAAAGGATTCCCTTCTCTATGGGTGAATGGTTCAGGTGAATTCAACATAACCTTAAAGTTGCTTATCACGAATCTAATGCTTCAAGAGGACTTACAATGGATCCGTTCCGTCTAGTCGGGTTGATCGATAATGTCTACCCATTCCTAGTTTTCTCCCGGAGAAAACATCGGAAAAAATGGGCGAATGATGTGGCAAAAATAAAAGTTGGAGAAGCTTTCCATCGAAAGTGGACAAATTTGTTCACCGGCGACTGACTGGCCATACCACTGGCATCGTTTCGGACCAAAAACCATTCATCCGAAAGAAGTTTGGATCCCCATCACCGTCGTCGGTCGTCCGTTGTCGATTGCTTGAGGCGACAACATTGTGATGGTCCTTGCAAATAACAGCAAAAAAAAAAAGTAAACAAAATGGATCTTCTTCGGCCATTTCAGTTGGCTCACACAAACATTCGATTGTCATTGAAGCAATCATGTTACAGGTTGAGTTATCTTTAAGTTAAATAAAGGCAGTGGTGGCAGTATTAAGTTTGGAGTTTGGCAGTATTTGGACCTAGAGCCTACTTTGGTCCTAAAATGCCGAAAATTAGGAATAACTCATTTTGTTTAAATTGATTTAAGACACTCCTTTTCAAAGCTTTTCTCAAGAGTGGTCAAATAGATCAGTGGAAATCATTTAAGGAAATTATCTGTTGAACAACTTTTGAGACGACCGTAAGTTCTTATCTTATAACGCAAAAAAGTTATCAGCTGCTTCACAGGGGGATTTGTCTTTTGGCATTGAAAAACAATAAATTCAATTGACATCACTGCTGATGCCTCGTGAAGTATTGCAGGAAAAGTAGTTATGCAATACCTCGCTAGGCATTCAGCAGTGATGTCAATTTCATTTATTATTTTTCCATGTTGATTTTCAGTACAAAATATTCAATTTTCCCATGCAAACCTCATAGTTCAAATTTACTCATGTAAACGTTACTTAAAAATTCTGCAGAAAATCATGAATGAGTTTTAAATAAAATGAAGATTTTTATACCCCAGGGTTTAAAAAATTCAAAAAAGGCCTCAAATCAACTCAATCCATTATATTGTTCAGTAGTATGAATATTCTTAAAGAAGTTGCAAAAGGCTTTAGTCTCACCGAAATCTTGAACCGTTAAAAGTTTATAGCTTGGTCACAACAAAAAAAAAACTTCTAATTAAAATCAAAATAAATCAATAAACAGTTAAAAGATAGAACAGTATATGAGGCATCATCGAACAAGATTTTTTTTTCGAAACGTAACGACTCCCGATCCAGTTGCATTCCCATGTTGTGCTGCCTTAAGTGACCGAATAACTCGGAAAAGGCGGTAAACCCCCAACTGATCGGTGCCCAGCAGGAATCGAACCTTTGATGGGTTGAACCGTAAATAAAACGATACACAAGACGCACCACACGCACGCATAAAACGAACGGACAAACGCATCAAATGAAAGAAAGGTTTAAGAGAAGAAATAAAAAAAACACCGGAGGGCCAACCAGTAAACAAATATTTGATGGACAACAGAATTCCCGAAACGGGATGTAGGGAATCGATGGAATTCATCCTACAGGTATGTTTTTTTTTTTCGTCTGAGGGTTTGTTTTTGTTTTTATGACGCATGCTGGAGCGCATACCTGGAATGCTCGAGGAGTGGGTCTACCAAACAGAAGTCACGTTTTTATCCGACACTTTATTTTCTTAGACGAGTGCGGACTGACCACAACAAATTGCATCTTTAGTGGGATGAAGGTGGAAAGGTCTGAATCGGTTTCGAGGATGTTTATGTTTTTATAGTTCTGAACGCTATAGAACAATTAACTGATTTAGAAAAAAGTTAAACATAGTATATGAACATAAACAAAATCTGGAAGGCCCTTTTTAAGTTAGTTTGAAGTAAGCCCTCGAAATCTATGTGTAAAGGAAAGAATTTATTCTGACAGAAAAACGTGTCGACCAAATTTTAATTTTATTTATAAAAATATCTTTTGAGTATAAAAACCTTTTCAAAAAAACCGCAAGTTCTTAAATATTTACCTTCAGCAAGTGAAATTTTTTTCTAAAATGCAGAAGCCTATCCATGACAGTCAAGTTGATGAGCAGCCCGTCAACACCAGGAGGTCCCACAAAAGTAACAACAAACAGTTATTCTGGCAAGCGGTAATGATTATCGGCATTCTGTTCATCGCTTCGAAATATTTCCTCATGTTTACCTATCTGTTTGTGGACTATCAAAAGACCGACAGTAAATAGAAGCTATACCCTACATGGCTCAGCTCGTAAAGATAATGGAAATCGTTTTTTTTTATCTCGGTGTCTTTCACATTTGGAAATTGGAACTGACTGAATGGTGGTCCAGGTAGCCCACAGGTGTTCATTACTAGATAAAAATGAACATAACTTGTTTGCGAAGAAACGAGATTATCAATAATTATATGTTGGGATCTGTTCTAAGGTATTGCTTGAAAATTACAGTATGAATGAGTTTACAGCTTTAAAAAAAAATTTATCTTGGAAATAATTTTGACTGTAACTTAGAGAAAGAGAATGTTCACTACAATTTTTTACTATAATATAACACTATAACTATAACTACAAAACTATAACATAGTTCTTTTAGAAATGGGACACTTTCTTTTGGTAATAGCTCGTATACTGGTTATCGGACATTCAAAATTTTGGCAGCATTTTCTTGCCTGTAAAAAGTACAATCCGACCTATTTTTTTTTCAAAATTAAAAAAAAAATAAAATAAATTTCATTCAAAATCCACCATTATCAAGTTGATAGTTGACAAAACCGTTGATTATTCGACGAACTACTATATAAGAGTGGAGAAAAGTATGCAAATACTGTTAAAAATGTCCATAAAGTTCAAATCAAGCATTGGAGTGAAGCATATGATCGGCAACTTCGGCTAAGGGTCATCAGGGAAGTCAAGGCTCATACCAGCATTTTTAATTTTCAATATGCGAAAAACTAAGAGTAGATCGCTGAAATTCCCAAAAAAAAAAATTTCCGATAAGCTGAAAGTGTTGTCTGGCAATTCAAACCTTACCTCGAACGACAAATTTTTTGCTAGTTCCACAGCTCGTAAGCTGTATAGCCGGTTCGGAGGCAATGGGACAGATGATTTCTGATGAACGACAAAACTTATGAAAAACCCTTTTTCAAACAAGTTCCAGCGTTTGAATCCTATTCCATGTCTGCTCGTGGCACGGTACCGAGCATATTAAAGTATGTATTTGCAGGTTGATTGTATAAAATACTAGCTGACCCGGTAAACTTAGTTTTACCTTCTAAAGTATAAATCGTAATAAATGTTTAATTTCATCTACACGTCCTTAACTGCACCGTGCTCGCGAATAGATTCTTATGGAAATCGTAACAAATAAAGTTGAATTTGTATTGGGACCCCCCTTTCATAAAAAGTGAGATTGTTGAAACTATTATACAAACCATCTCCGGTCCGAAAAACCCTCGGATACCAAATTTCACTTCATTCCGACCGACATACGTGATGTTGTTACAAAGAAAACGCCTCCATTTTTATATATAAGATAACGATTTGCTAATAACAACAATTTTCAAAACGAAAACTTTGGTTTTCACTGTTTTTAAAAGCCTTAGAAGAGTTATCTTGTATATACCCTTTGCAACCTACGATCTATACAAACCGATTATACTTTAAGTTCAATTTTATGACGGTTTTCCTTCGTTATTGTCAGATTTTGCCAGTAGAAATTCCATTAAAAACGCTTTAAAGTGGCTCTAAAATAAACATGTTTTGGCAATTTCGAAACAGCTGAATCCACTCAATTGGCCTTAGTTTCTGTTAAAGAGAAGTATTGAACCAAAAAGTAGCAGAAATTGAAGGAGAAGGATACAGCCACCTAAAATACAGATTAGACGAAGTATAAGTTGAAAATGCTGATCAAAGCTGAAAAAAATGTGCGCCGGCCGATGGGAGGTACCAAGAATAAAGTAAAATTTACAAAAAAACGAAAAACATAGTTTTTTCAATTTTTTTTTATGAATTATCCTATGGTTAGCTTCAGTTTCTTCATAGAAAGTATTTAAATCAAACAAATGGTTTAAGAGATACACGCATTTGTAACTGTCCGATTTCTAAAAGAACCAAGTTTTAATCAAGTAAATGGAACCAAATTTGGCATGTGATAGTGTAGGGGTACGAGAAATATTTCAAAGAAAAGCGACTTATTATTGACAAAAAGAAAAGATGTCCGATTTTATACAAGTGTTTTTATTCACATTTGAACAAAAATAAATTTGGTAACTACTATCAAAATAATAAATATTAAGACATAACAAATCAAAGATATGATCAACAATCTTGTTTTTGAACCCTTGAAGCCAAAGAGTTTTAATTGCGTACTAGGGTAGGTGTACCCTCCTCCGTCGTATCCCTCTGATTCGTCGCAATTCAAGAATGCATGTTTTAGAGCCGAAAAATCACTTTCCACTTTAATTGGCTACTTCACATGATAAACTTAAGCTTGTGAATTTATTTTCTATCACAAATTTGTCACTTTTAAAACTTTTTCTTAATTTATTTGATATTGAAATCGCGAAGTGAATTGAATTATTGATGCACTCCGCCATATTGTAAAACGAACTTAGTGATTCCCCCAACGTGTTTCTTTATTTTATCGCTTCCTGTCAATGCATATAATGATCAAAATCATAAAATTCAACAGAAAACTGTTGAAATAAAATTAGAAAAATGATTTCAAACTAAGCTGAACTATATAAATTTGTCAATATTCGATTGAAATCGAATCGCTCGGGCTCCATAATTCGTCGTAATTTTGCGACAGGAATAGGAAACCGTTTTGCAAGAATTGGAATTAGACCGGTTCATTTTTACTATTTTTTTGCTGAACACAGTCGGACTCATAGAGAATGAACATAATGGATTTCCAAGTTATCACAAAACAATACAGTAATTTTGTTTATTTTGAAGCTAGGAACTTGATGCGCTGGGAGATAAGTGCAAAAAGTCTATTTATATTGATAAATTACTTGAATGTATTCAGCATTGCATGGTTCCAAATGAACAAAGAATTTATGGATTTTTTTAGCTTAGTGGTTGGTGTTTTACAAATTATTTACTAACAGTATCGTGCATAATTTAATAAACGTTTGAGTGCACGCAAGAATATCTCCAACTTTACACATTTCTAACGTTCAACTCCAATGAAATTGTTTCTTCAAAATTATTTCATATTTTAATATTTGATTATTTTTGGTTCTATTATCTGATGACACTAAACCTTTCTCAAGTGTTTGAAACTTGAGATACATTAATTATTTGAACATTAGACTTTTTAAGCTTCTTGCATTCAAACTGCAATATCGCACATACGACCAAACGCTTTGCTCTACAGAATGGTCACTTAGAGATCCTTGAAAACGAAAACTAAAACTTCTCCAGTTTTCAGAAATTCTCAAAATGGGAATCAACTCGAGGAAAAAATTTCAATTCCTGGACCGAAAACCTCGATTTTTATTGAATCTTTACGATGCATGGAAAAACGATGAAAAAAATTCTCGTTGAAGGTCAAAATGACAAGAGAATTTGGATGAATGAATCACTTAAACTTTGAAATAAGAGTTCATGAGTCTCTGGTTTGGATCTCAATACAAGTTTGGATAAAAAATCGGTAGATATGATTTTTTGTAGGTACATATAGTCGTTCAAAATTCAACAAAATCAAACCCGCTTATATTCTGATTTCTACCATAAAAGTTTTAATACTTGACTCATGTTTGTTGCATTTTTATAAATTCTCAGTGAATTTTCAACAAAAGATGTTTTGTCGTTTTTGACATATTACAATTTGAATGAAAAAAGTCGAAAAGTTTAATTTCAGTTGGATTACTCTACGTCATTTCCCAAAAATTTGAACCCAAACAACGAAATGTTAGAATAACGAAGCGTCAATTTCCGAAAAAAAAACATTTTTGCAAAAACTTTTATCGCTTGCGAAAAAACTTGAATAGATGAGCTGAACCAGTCTAATGCCCATTACACGCATCAACGTGGCGTTGCTTTGTGTCGATATCGTTCGCCAGGGTTCCCACATGCATAAGAATACACATGTTGACAAAACGCAAGTGTGATTCTGCCTCTCCTCAAATATCTTACTATTCAGTCTCGTTGCGTAGAAAAACATATAGTACTAATAAAAATGTTGATGTTCTTTAAATATATGTAATTACTTTTTAAATTTGTGCCATGTAATTTGTGAAAAATGTCTGTTAGAATGTTATAAAATCTTATTTTACGAACAATTCCTGGATCATGGCAGCCCAGTCCGTTGGAGAGTGTGTTGGTACAAAATACATTTGCAGGGTGGATTCAATTTGTAAGGTCTAATATTGTGCTGCCTGCAATTGCTTTAGCCAAGCAATGGTACCTAGCTATAAAGACGCTACCTTGGGATTTCTTGGCAAGTCCATTTTATTGCGACTCAGATCTCATTCGAACTTTGCAGTTATCCTGCGCGGTTGATCCGTGCGAAGTAAATAATCGCATTTGTATGAACCGCAACCGCAAAATTTCAAATATATCCCTCATGAGGGAGGAATAGTTCGAGACAATTTCGGTAGAGTTGAATAAAAGGTATAATACTTTGCTGCCTGCAGATGCATTAGCCAAGCAATGGTGAACCTGTTTAGAATAAAGCTATCCTAGTTTCATAGCTTATTGCAACTGGTTACTCGAGAGAACTTCTTCTGTTATCCTGCGCGGTTGATCCGTTCGATGTAAGCTGATGCTAATTGCATGAGCCGCAACCGCAAAATTTTAAATGTATTTCTGAAGAGGGTGGAATAAATTGAGACAATTCCGGTCTCCTTGTACGACGGAATTAGGTACCTGGTACGACAATGGAGGAACTTGAATGAGAAAAATAAATCATAAATTGACTCAAAAGTACGTAATGGATTGATCTATTTTCTTCATAGTTTCATAAAACAGTATTCGAAATAAAGTTTAATGAGTAAATATTAGTTTCAAATCTACATGCAAGGCGATTCTATTGAATTAATGAAAAAAGCTTCCTTAAGCCGTTGTCTTAGGTACACTTACCCTAGCTTATTGCGAGAAAACACTCTTTCAAGTGGTTGTGTTATTTCCATATATTTTTCGAAAATGTAATTTTCTTTCGAACGCAAAAGTAGGTAATGTTGTAAATGTAAATCTTATAAAATGATGTATTTCAACAGGTGGAGGTCAGATGAAGAAATATGGTTTTAATAAAATATCGAGTATACGTTTCCACGTTCAAGATACTAATGGACGGGTATTTATTTCCTTATTTGAAAAAGGGTATTCAAGTTCCCTTTTTTCGTTTGCTCTCACTTCCATTATCGATGCAAGCTTAGTTCATCCTACTCATTTTTAGGTTAAACATAACAGAAAATTCTTAAAATCTGAAAAAAAAATCATCAAACAAAGTTTGAAAAATGAAAAATTGATTTTCATTTTAAACTTTAAATCGACCATTTTTCTTCTTATAACCCTTTGGATCTGAGGGCCTCAATTGAGCCCACTTGAAATCAATTCCCCTAGAACGCCTCAAGAAGATGTCGTCATTAATCGAGAAATGTAAAGCATCAGTCCAATCAACTATGTTGTCTTATATCCGTACAGCTTCATTCGTAATAAGCAGAAGGAATTATTTTTCAATTTTTTTACTTGATATTTGTTGAGTTATTTCCGGGTTTTGACAATGTTTTCCCGGATTTTCGGTCGCCAATCATGAAATCAAATGCCTGGATTTTGCTAGGTTTTTATAAAAGATTTCCTGGATTTGTCCGGCCCGGATCCGTGCTGAAATAATTCTGGCAACCTCATTATAAACCTTTTCGCCTTGCAGGGGAGAGAGAGAAGAAAAGGAGGGGTTCCCGTATAACTTTGTTGTGTCGCTCAAGAATTTTTCAACCAATGGAACCAAATTTGAAATCGATGGGATTTTCAGTACGTAATAATGGGTATGATTGTTAGAAACGCCAACCTAGTTCAAGTAGTGGGAGATAGGAATCTTCGTATTGCAATTCGAAACTCCAACTGCAGTTCTCATTTAAAAATCTGGTTTCAGACTTACGCTGAAATTGATTTAGTTTAATTCTCACAAAAAAATTATAGATTAAAGTATGTAAAGTATGTAAAAGCTAGCAACCAGAAAATTCAATATTAAAAAAAAAATTTATTAGGGTTAAAGGGCCTAAGGCAAATGCTTAAAGAAGCTGATTTCATTATTTTAACAGAATTCCCTTCCATAATATTCCATAAAATTTTTCAATGCAATTTTTCAGGAAAAAAAACCAATAATTGCAAAATGATAGCATGATAAGGTGTAGATTTTCCAAAAAAAAAAGCTAAATTAGACATCATTCATTCACTTTACATGTCAGAAAAATTATTTAAAAATTATTGCATAACTTAGTATCTTATTTCTAGGTTTCCATCCTTTTTTCAAAAATTTCTGAAGCATATCGAAAAAGCATGTTCTGTGCTCATTTTATACAAAAAAGGCATCACCGTGCTTTCAAAATTCCTTTCGAAACGTTGGTTTAACGAGGTATCATTAAAGTTTCAGTGAACCCTGCGCTTGACATGAGTGAGGTATATGGATTCCTTTATATGGAAATTGAGACCGTGTATAGAAATTGAGCCCGAAATTTCAGCACTGTATCTCCTTCATTTGTGCGAAACGATACCCAATTTTGATTTCAAGTCATGTTAAAAAGGTACTTTTTTGTCATAAATGTCAGCTTGGTTATTAAATCAAAGCAACGAGAAATGTTTATTAGACTGGTTCAACTCAATTATTCGAGTGTTTTACAAGCGATAAAAGTTTAAGCAAAAAAAAATTCTGTAAATTTACGCTTCGTTATTTTATCATTTTGTTGCTGTCTGAAGTTGCAGAAAACCAGCCAAATGCTAGTGTTTGAGTTAAAATGTATGGGATTTTAGGTACAGTTATTCAACAACAATTCAACTTTTCGGCAGTTTTATCCATAAATTGTAAGAGGTTAAATACAAAAAATCACATTTTGCATAAGATTCATACAGAATAAATAAAAATAAAGCAAAAATGTATCATGACAGGGCCTTAGGAAGCCGGCTCATGGCGAGGGGAGGGGGGAGAGGTGGCTTTTGATAACAAATTTTTTCCAATAACCTTTTTGCTTTAACAACCTATACAAGTGAAAAATTGTATATGTACTTAGTGCAAATTATTCAGATTAAAGTTATATTGCATTAAATGTTGTTTATTTTAGAAAATAAGTCTAGGAGAAGCCAATTTTGTTCATGAAGCTTTAAAAATATGGGTCCTTGTGATATTGCTTAGTTGGTAAATCAGTTGCCTCCTGAGCTGATATTCGTGAGTTCGAGCCCAAGAGTAAACATCGTTCACAGTTGTTCCAGGTAGGTTTTTCAATATCTGGTGCGCCAACTGTATCGAGAATCGAAACAAAAAATAATTGGATTTTGAACCTTCATTCAGAAATTTTGTTTGTTTACTCATTTAATTTAGCGAGCTAATTCTTTTGAACCATAAGTATAATCATTTTAAGCATTGGGTGAAAATGTATCAAATATTCAGGAATAAAAGTAGAATATAAAGTTTGCGGTTCAAATAAGGTTTTTTTTACTACTCTATTAAACCCGATTAAAATTTTAGACTTAGTTAGAACCTTTGATTTTGTAAAATCTGCAATATATGTAAATTTTGTAAATAAAATTTCCAGCTGCATTTTAACATAAGAATAAAAAACAAGTTCAAAAATAATCATTTAATATTAAATATTTCATAATTTATATCCTGTAATTAAAGTTTTCAAAATCAAAATCAAGATTTTTCAAAAAACAAATTCTTCGAAATGAATTCAGATCTTATTTTTTATATGTGATTTTCACCAGGTTTGTTTTTTTAATCTGACTTTGATGAGTTTAAAATTTTAATTTTGAATCAAGAATCAAAGTTATGAAACTTCGATCTCCTTCAATTTCAATCCCTGATGAAATTTTTACATCGATATTTTAATATCGATCATAAAACTTAAATTTGAGCTTAATCTGAATACAAACCTTGAATTTTAGTTTCAAGTCTGAATTTTGCAATTTAACCTTAATTCTAAGCCCGAATCTAAATACCGGATAAGAAATCCTATGAATTTGAAAACAAAAAGCGAAATTTGAATCAGAACCCTTGACCAGAAATCTTTTATTTGAATTTTAATTTATGGTTTTCAATATGATTTTTTTTCAATTATTTATTCGTAATTGAACTTGAAAAATTTTATTAAAATTCTGAATGACGAAATTTTTACATATTTTTATTTTCTGGACTCATGAAACTTTCTTATGATTCAACTCTGCACATAAATTGAGAATAAAAAATTCAGAACGAAATCTTAAAAGTGGTTTGAATTTCAAATATTATGTTGGATCAAGTATCCGGGCTTGGCAAATCCAGGCAATTTCATCCTGAAACCTTGTGAAAAAAGGGCAAATTTGGAATTATTTTTCTAAAATAAAGAAGAAAAACACACGGAATATGGTTTTTAATTTTTTCGAAACACATCAGGCAACTCAGAATCATTAAAAAATATCAGGATCTAAAAAAAACTTATGTTTTCTAAGGACTCAATTGAAATTTTCATTTGATTTTGCAAAAAGAGTGAGAAAATCTGGTCCAAATCCGTACAATCTGGTAAGCTTAGTCCAACTTTATTGCGATTCAATATTTGGGACTCAATTACTATCAACAAGTGAGAAATTTTTTGAAATACTTTTGTTGAATGGAATTGTGGTCCTGAAAAGAGATTTCCAGGTTTTGGAGTCAAGATTGTTACACTATTGTTACCTCTTAAATCATTTACGTAGTTCATCAAAATTTGATTAGAAAATTCAAATTTTATGTTTAGTACAACATTTCACTTGGCATCTTTGGACCTTCATGGGGGGGGGGGGGGGGGGGGTTAATCCCCACACCCCCCCGTTCCTACGGCTATGTATCAAGTTGTCAAATTTGTATGGGGGGAATGTGACAACGTAACAATTCTATAGAACCCGAGGTTTTCTTTCCAGGATTTGAAAATATTTCTTCGTGTTGTTATTCCCATTTGAAGAATCTCTGAAAACTGGAGTTTGATTTAGTTTTCAAGGATCGCTCAGTGGTCTTATTGTTATTGTTTTCATATTTTGTTACGTAACGCTTGGTATTTTTGTGATAACCGATTCCTGACTTAATACTTTTTATTTTTATACACCGCTTCATCGCACCGCGGTTCAGTTTGGTTGAAGCTCGACCAAATAGTGTTTGAATTTTGAAACGGGTAATTATGAACATAAATGAAGTTGGATTACACAGGAGAACAGCATTTCTTTACCAATGTTTCAATAACTAAAATTAACAAATTTTGGCGTCCTGAATTCAAAACATTTTTCAGATTTCGTCGTTCAGTTCTAGTTTTTGAGATAGGGCGTGTGGTAAAATGGCGTGAGTAACGACGATCATTGATATCTGAAAAACTTCATGGAAATAAAAGTTGATTTTAAATCTTTTAACTATCCTTTTCTCAATCAAGGATTCAGATCTAGCTTGAATATTCTTGTTTGAAATATACAACACTTTGAAAAAATATGAATTATACAATTTTTAGGAATTTCAAAAGATAGGATAGTAATGTTTTCTAACATTATTCCCAAAATTTTTAATTCATTTAACTATTACTAAATTGAAGAGAACGAAACGATTTGACTTATGGTTTTTAAAATATCAAAGAATAAGGTTGGCTATTTTTTTTTAAATTGAATCAAAATTCCTGTTTTCTGCTGATTTAAAAAAATAACAAAAGATGTTCCAATGCTTCACTAAGAACCTCAAAGTTTGCCTATTGTGACAATGGAACGCTATTTCAAAGCTGTTGGGAGGTTGACCATTTGTTTTGAATGAGTTACATAGGGGAGGAGGGGAGTCTAAAATGAACAAAAATCGCGTTACGTAATATTTGAATGGTCCCCAAGTTTTTGGCTCTTCCGACTCAAAAGGTCGTCGACAACTGCACAGTGGTTTAAAACTCGAAAAACGTGAACATGGGCTTTTCGAAGGCTTAAATATCAAAGTAGCTTTATGATAAGACCTGGAATGTTTCATTGTTTTGAATGTGCATAATTTATTGTAAATTATTTTCTGATCAATTCACTTATAAGTGAGATAATTTTCCTTTTTTTTTGTATTCATCATTTTATCACAATGACGTCTTCAAAAAAGTTGTAGATCATCAAATGTAAAGAAACTTTATTGAAAACGTAAAATTTCTATCTTTTGAAACAGCTTGTTTTAAAGACATTTTTCCAAAAATTAACCCTAATATAAAAAAAAATCCGTTCATTATTTTCGAAGCAACTTTCAAGACCATCTTTGTATGAGAGATTTGTGATTATTGTAAGTCTCGTTGGTCTTTTTTGACATTGAAGCCTACGAAAAGACCATGATCATGTTTTTTTCGAGTATTGAACCACTGTGCACTGGTCTAGCGCATCAAGTTATTAGCTACAATTAGATCAATACAAACAGAATCACTTGGAAATGAATTATGTTCAAAATCTATGAGTCCGACTGTGATTCGCAAAAATTAGTGAAAGTGAACCGATCTAATGCCATATCTTGCAAATTGGTTTCCCTTTAGCTGTCACAAATTTTCTACGCAATATGGTAAGATAAGATAAGATAAGTTTCAAAACAGTTTTCAAATTATTTTTCAACATTTTTCTGTTCAAATTTTTGATTATGATTGTTGAAAGCATTCCCAGGAAGCGTTAAAACAAAAAAACACATTGAGAGGATCCCTTAGTACGTCTATCGATATGGCAGAATGGCGCATTTTCGTTAATTCAAAATAAAATATCTCTAAAAAGTGGTTTTAAAAGTGAAAAATTTGTGATAAAAAATAGTTTTCTAAGCGTTAGTTTATAACATGAAGTTGCCAATTTAAAAATGGAAAGGCTCCAAGACAAGCATTCATGAATTGAGACGAATCAAAGGGATACGACCGAGATGAGCAACTTTTTCCTACATAATTTCAGACGAAATTTTCTCCATCAATAAAACGGATGAGCTAGCATATATTTTTTATGTGTCTTAAACGCTCAAACCGTGTCTATCATCACAACGATGTTCCTATATAGATTGAAAAAGGGTACATTAGGCGTGAAAAGGGATGATCCAAAGTTTTTCCCCCATCTTGTTCCCGATATCTATTGGGTTGATTTTTTTTTTGTTTTTCTGCCAAACTGGTATAAGTGTAGGGATTTATCTCCAGTAATGGTATTGTGATAAATTCAATCAACTTCCAGGTAATAGAACACAAATTTCCTCATAAATTTCCGTGCAGTACCTTATCGATGAGAAAACGTTAACATTTAGGCGAAGTCCTTACTTGTTTTCTGAAACTCCAACACATTTAAAAGATTGTATTTTTGGAACCGTGATGAAATCTTTAAGATTCTAAATTGAAAGATAGTTTTCCAAATAACTGACTTTGCGGAGTGTTTCACTTTAACTGGCCATTAAATGACCACCAAGTTTAGTCGAGCTTCATTCGTAGAGAGGTTCATGTATTTTTTCCGACTTCCGACCAAAATGATGATTAACAGTGTGTTTTGAAATTGAAGAGCAGTTGAAAAGTTAAATATTTTCAACGAAAAACAGTGTTTGTTTTGCAATTTTCTTGCCAATTACATATTATGAGTGTGCCGACCGATCCGGCGATCGGTAGCAGCACCGGCGCGGCGGGCCACAGGACCAACTCAACCGGGGGAACTACGCGCTGTTGCACTCGACTTGCTCGCTCGGGTCGCTCTCGCTGACTGGCTGACTGACCGACGTGCACGCTCATGGCGAACTATCAAGTGGCAGTTTAATCCATCCACACATCCCCCTCCTATCCCAAATAAAATAAATGAAAAATATTCCAAGTTCGTTTCTTTTAAGTAAATTTTCAAGAACAAAATTTTTGAATGCAGAAAGACGCCATTTCATGCAAAATGTGCGTTTCCCATAAAAGAAACAATGATAATCACGATGTGAGTTCACTTCTTCAAACAAGCTCGCTTTTGTTTTAGAAAACGTTTACTTGGCTAAACCATGAATCTTACCAATGAACTGATGTAAACTAAACAACTAAACAGAATTGGATACGCCACATGCGCGGCCAGTGCTTTCATATTTCCATTACACCATTCCCCGACCTTTGTTGAACGAAATGATTTTAAATACTTTCTCCTGTTTAATCATCGACTAGTTATCGATAAGAATATTCGGAATTTTAGTGACAATTATTTCGTGAACTGTGCAAAAATTTAAGGAAATCGGGGACATAGACATCTGTTCCCTTTCATGAATAAATGCTAATCATTGGATAATACTCTCCATAAAATAGTGTAAAACAACGTTGCATAAAGTTCTGTAAATCCACAGGAAACTCAATACTTTAGTATAATCTGAACGTCATCCATAATATCACGCGATCAGAAAAAGTATTTCTAAGCACAAGAAAAATAACCATGTTCGGAACGAGATAAAAAGTCAACTATACAGGCAAGTTGGATCGTTATGGTTTTAAGCCTAGTCATCTAGCATTTGTTTTTGTTTTGCTTAAATGTTTTTGTTGACGATACACGGTTAACATAATCTATTGATCGGTGCTATAAATCAACGCTTACACAGCTGAGAGTTCAATTGAGAAAATCAATATCTCATATTTTTCATAGCTTTTTGTCCGAATTTTGAAATGCAGAAAGTTGAACTTCATTTGAAAGTGAGGTATTGCTTTAACTAAATCGCAAAACTCTCGCAAATGCTTTGGAGGGACTTTCCAAATATTTGAAAGATTCGCATTCGATAATCTCTACGAAAGAAACAAAATATTATCATCTCACAGCTCAGGGTTTTCGCTGCTACTTTGGCAAACATTCCTGATTTTGTTTGGGTTGTATTTCGAGTACTAAATAATCCCTGCTATAGAAACTGCTGCTAACAACACTCATGGATGAATCACCATCTTTAAAATCACTTAATTAAAACTTATTGGGATCAATTTCATTCACGGTGCATTCTTATCCCAATCTTACCTCTCAAATAAGTCAAGCGCGCATGCATAGAGGATTGTTTCTTACTGTAATGCATGAATTATTTGGCCCAGAAAATCATCTGTTTGGAAACACTTTTCGAACATAAAACTTTCCGCACCATATGTTTTTTTCCAAGCTGTCCTCTCAACGCACTTGGAGTTTGAAAGAATTCATTCTAGCTGATCTCTTGACTCGCTTCATTGTTCTCTCGTATCTCACGCTGTCCCCTTATTCTACTTGACCATTAATTGTTTGAAATACCAAAGCTTGTTTTTTTTTTCAAGCTGTCCTCTCAACGCACTTGGAGTTTGAAAGAATTCATTCTAGCTGATCTCTTGACTCGCTTCATTGTTCTCTCGTATCTCACGCTGTCGCCTTATTCTACTTGACCATTAATTGTTTGAAATACCAAAGCTATTTTCTCAACTCGCTTTCTACTTTCATCTTGTTATCTTAACATCTACATTTAACCATTTTTTTCGCTTGTTCCCTCGAACATCATAGTTCGTTCTCATCACAAGCTGTTCTTCCACCCCACTGGGTTTTCAATTTGATAAGGATTAAGACTGTCCTCGTCTCGCAATTCCAAGCCGTCCTCTTAACTCGCTAAGGTTGTTATCTATACGTTCAGATAATTTCTTCAACTCGCTTGAAATTCGCATGGTCCTCTTTCCTCAAGCTGTCTTCTAAATCGCTTGGATTCACAATAGTGCGCAGGCTGTCCTCTCAAATCGTTTGAAAATCGCGTCAATATGCACTGGCGGTCCTCCCAATTCACCAGCCAATTTCAATCTGTCCTCTCAACTCGCTTGAAATTGTAATCAAAACACTCAGGCTGTCCTCTCAACTCGCCTTTTCAATTTCAAGCTGTCCTCTCAACTTGCTTGTTTCTCGCGTCAATATGCACTGGCGTTCCTCCCAATTCGCCATCGAATTTCAAGCTGTCCTCTCAACTCGCTTGTTTCTTGCGTGAATATGCACTGACGGTCCTCTCAACTCGCCATCCAATTTCAAGCTGTCCTCTCAACTCGCTTGAAATTGTGATCAAAACGCTTAGGCTGTCCTCTCAACTCGCCTTGTCAATTTCAAGCTGTCCTCTCAACACGCTTGTTTCTTGCGTCAATAAGTACTGGCGGTCCTCTCAACTCGCCATCCAATTTCAAGCTGTCCTCTCAACTCGCATGAAATTGTGATCAAAACGCTTAGGCTGTCCTCTCAACTCGCCTTTTCAATTTCAAGCTGTCCTCTCAACTCGCTTGAAATTCGCGTTTATATGTCCAGGCTGTCCTCTCAACACGCCTTTCAATTTCAAGCTGTCCTCTCAACTCGCTTGAAATTGCGAACAAAATGCTCAAGCTGTCCTCACGACCCGCTAAATATTTATTTTCAGTTGTCCCTTAAACGGACTTGAAACTTGTCTATTTAAATATTTTTTCAACAATTACAGTTAAAAAATTCGTTAAATTGCTTATTCATCACATACATCACTTTTTCCCTATTCACTTTTTACGAAATAGCAATCAAAAATCATAGAAAGCTACTACTTTTCGCAACATCAGCTTTTACACATAATGTTTATTTCAATTACTCACTTAGTGTTTTTGCAATGGGTAATTGGTCACCCGTTTTATTTTAAACCTCGTTTGATATAAATAATTTTCGCGTGAACCTTCAACCCGGTTTTATTTTCGTTTTCAGTTCGATTTTATTTCTCAAAAACCGAATCATACAGATCCAAGAGAAAACACCTGCCACGGTCGCCAAATGTGCCGACCGATCCGGCGATCGGTAGCAGCACCGGCGCGGCGGGCCACAGGACCAACTCAACCGGGGGAACTACGCGCTGTTGCACTCGACTTGCTCGCTCGGGTCGCTCTCGCTGACTGGCTGACTGACCGACGTGCACGCTCATGGCGAACTATCAAGTGGCAGTTTAATCCATCCACACAATGAGTATTGATATATCTCTAGTCACCTTTCCAAGTTAACTTCAAGACCACCATTAGTCAAACACACTTTCCATTTTAGGGCTGCAACAATCCCAGAACAAGCCTCGGCGTCCGGTGTGAAATTGTGCTAAATGGAATTTTTAAATACCTTCTGTTGCTCCCGGGGCTGGGATGTGTGTGTAAGGCACATTGTGCAGCCTGACTTCCTGTCGGCCCATGAAACTCGACGGATATTGTCTTCTGTTCGATGGTCCGGAAACGAGACTGTTCTTGGCAGACGCGCCGGCCGCCATCCATGTTACGTTACATTGAGCTGGGAGGCCGGAGGCAATTCAAAACACAGAAAAAAAGTGTGTCCCAAGTAATGACCTTTCCCTGTAGTAAGGTGTCGATGTTTCTGTTTCGAGTCGAAGGTGAAAAGTACAGCAAAAGGGCTACTAATGGAATTTCGATGCTTCTTTTGCGTAATGCTTAATTCACTATCCACAAATCTGTTTAACCAGCAGGAAATTTTAAGTAGACTGTTTTTTTAGATTTTCAGAAGAATAAAAAATTATTTATTTTTTTGGAAAATTCAGAAAAGTGACATCTTTTTGTATGATTCATTAAAACAAATCAGAATTTTGAAATCATCTCAAGAAAGAAAAGTTTTTGCTGTTTAGTTCTTACTAAAGCCAAATGCCAACTCACGATTCTGACTCAGATTAAAAAAAAAAACACAATGTTACTGATTGGATACCCCATTAGTTTGATTTCAATCTTCAAGATCAAATCAAACATAATAACGAGCTGATGCCCTTGTTCTCTCTTTTGACGTAGCCAAAAACAATCCCGAAAGTTGAAAAGGGCAAAGGCGTTTCAAATTAATAACTTTATTATCAATCGGGCGCTTTTCCTGCTAAGTATTTCGTTTAGTCAGTATCCTTCCAGCTAGCAGGGTTCCTTCTTTTTTTTTCTCGTGTTTCCTTACCAGGATTCGAGCGCTGCCGGGAAGAAAAATCAGCGCGTGGCCACCAATCTCCCCTTTTAAGAACCACCTCCTCAAGCCTCTAGAAGAGAAAACCAATTTGTGGATTCCTTTTTTTTTCTGTTTTTGGGAAGTCTCGTGGTCTGGTTCAGCATTTTGGATTATTTGTAAGACTCTTTACGGTTTCCGGAACAGTAGGATGGTAGAAGGTTCAAATGAAACGAGAAAAAAAAAACAAACCACCTCTCCCTAATGGGAAGATGCTTAACTTTAAGACGAGTTCGCTCGATTCATGATGACCCACTGTTAGTTGAAATTTGGAACGATTAAATGAGTGGGGGAGTTTCGATTCCATGGGCGTCCTGGATGGCAGACTAACATCTTTTGTCCTGATTTCGCTAAAATGAACAGTCGTTCCGAGGAAGAGTTGAGGCGAAAACAACGGCTAGAATTGAAGGAAGGAAGGAGAAGATGATTTCATTCAGTCTACCAGCCAGCCAAGCCAAACCTCGCAATGGTGGGATGCAACAGTTCTTAATGAGTTTTCAAATGAAATAAACTGTCTGCTGTCGGCTCTGCCTGGTTCTGTTCCGGTTATCAACTGATGACTTGGTGAGAAATTTTGGGTGGTTCGTGGAGGAGTTCAAACGTTGTAAGTTAGTGAATTGGATGTTGGAAGTTTTTGGGGAAAACCAATGTATGGAATTTGCCGGTGGATTGACAAACCACGGAGTACCACACAAATGATGAGGTTGTTCCGATAGAAAATTAATGTTTGGGATCAAAAACTCCGTTGATCAAGTTAGAAGACAAAGAACTACAGCTATGAGAATCGAATATTTTTAATCAAAAAGCAGTCAAAATACTAAAAAAAACAAATTACTGTCATTTTGTTCACAGCTTTTAGTAACGCTTCGACCTATCATTTACTTTTTCACTATTTCGGAAGTTACGTATATTTAAGAATGTCTTTGGTTTTGCATTGGTCTTTAAGAAGACCACTTCCAATCTTAATTCTTTTGCTTCGCAATCCAGTTAATTTTTGAAGTTGAAGAGTGCTAACGTACGCCCCCATCGAAATTCTGAGACACTTCATCCCAAATTACTAGAGTACATTTACTTCACTTCAGAAAAAAAAATCTTAAAAGATAAATAAATTAAAATTATCGAATAGTTAGAACCGCATTTGAAAAAAATACAGAGCCATCTTAGAACATTTTGTCTTATAGCTTGGGATTTTCTTACGAGATGCTAGTCACTCAAAAAATCGTAAGGGAAAATGGCGATTCTTGATCCCTTTTCTTAATTTCATCATATATTTTTGGAAAAATTCTTTTCTTTTTTTCGTATTTTGCATTTTCTGACAGCGTGTAAATTAAAGTCTATATGCTGCAGAAGTTAGATTGCTTAGCTTAGCTTAGCTTGATTGACTACTCAAATCCACCTTAAGTCATTGAAACCGAAATGCCGTTAAAAATTCGGAATTATACTTTTAAAATGATATAAAGTTCTTACTTTCCATAGTTCATTTCATCATAATAGTACTAAAGCATTTCGAATTCCATTACCGCTGGTGTGGCTCAGTAGAATGAATTCTACATCACCAATGCAATTTAAGACTTTCTTGTTGGGTAGTTAGTAATTCATTGTTTTCAGTATATTGTTCTATACATTAATAATCAAGAATCCTCCTTTTTTTTATTTGTGCCCCTCTGGCTATGTTAGTCTTTCAAAATTTTTACAAAAGGTTATGAATAGGAAACTCTGCTTTTGTAGTGGAAAAAAAATTTAGAATTATTGACTAAGGGTGCAAAAGCAAAGGAGAATTCCATGTCGCAGAGCAAAAGTGATATATTTTGTTATATGAAAAATGACAATTTTGGTCAAGTTCAAATGTTAATAAAAAGCTTTAAACAAAAAACACCTCTCCAGTTTTTTGATATAATGTATATTTTAACATGTTCTTTCAAACGAATTAAAGTTTGAATTTTTTGGTTTGCTCCATTTGAAGTTATGGCTCATACAAAACGACCATTTTTGAACACAAAATTCATGATAACTGCGAATCAAAAGCAGATATTGGAAATCTGTTCACTACAAAAGATGCGCATAATGATTTGCTAAATACTTGCCGAACACATGATTTTGATAAGTTGATACCCAACAAAGTTATAACAAATAAACTTGTTTTTGTAGGACCACCCTAACTAGTACACGAAAAATCATCATAAAACCTAAACGTTGATAGATAGACATTCAATGTCTTCTGCAAAGTTTCATCAATTATGTTGTTCTACATAATTGCTGAACATAATACAGCACTAACTCCTTACAGTAAAAAATAATTTTCGTATCTAAGGAGTTTTATGAACCACCCTAAAAATGTTTCATTCAAAAGTAGCGCCTTGTGATGTTGTACAACTTTGTCTTGAACACTAAATGTCTTAAACCTAAGGCAAGAGCACAAATAATTGTTTCCCGCTAAATTTCATTTCTGAACCACTGTGCAATGGTTGCTACTCCGTGATTGACCGAGGCCATCAATTTTGCCCAGAGGTCAAAAGAATGGTGTCTGGGATTGACAACACATTCACAATGAACTAAACTGATGCTCTCTCTTTATACATCAATAACGGCGCCGGCCACGTCCTAGTAGTCAATAGATAGAGAGGAAAATAAGAGAAAGGGATGATAGAATGTAAAATTATGCTCTAGGACCGAGGTTGCCTCTGCATCCTAGCAAAACAATTTTTGTAGGGATAGGGGAAAAGGGATATGATCAGGAGACACCTTTGACAAGTGTATAGATCTTAGTAAACCTTTTTTCCGGTGCTTCCATTGTTCCTAACAAAATGTTTTTTAACTCTACACAATAAAACAAAAAATCAAGGGACATGTACATCAGTTAACGGAAAAGCCATGAAATTTATTGTGAATAACATGTATCGGCCCACTAGCGTAACAATCTCTCTATATAAACAGTGTAGATAAAATAAAAATAAAAATTATTTAATTTAAAGTTTTTCTTCGGCTGATATTTGTAAGCTACTTGGTAAACGATTGACCACTTTAAACAAAAACTCCTAAGCTTCTGAACTTCGTAGGTTTCCTAATCAAACTTCTGAACAATCGTAAAAACACCTTTATTGAATGATAATGATGAGGGAGTAAGCTTAGCAGAATTTTCAATTGAGTTCTTTCAATTATGATACATTGTGAATTTTACAGGATTGAAGGCCTCAGCCTAACCTCAAAATATGATAGATCAGAATCGATTTTCGAAAAGGGCGCAACTAAAATGCGCCATTTCGGGAATAATATCGACATAATCTTCCTTTTAATAAGCGACACACGAATGTTTAAGCTATGTTTTTTGCGAAGTTCAGTCGTGCCTTGTTTTTTGAAAATTATCATGTATTTAATGAATACTTAGAATGATTTTTAAATTTTTTTGTATTCGTATAGTATAGTATAGTTTTAGAAATTTTTCGATTTAATTCTATTCAAGTCTGAAATTGTACACGAAATAAAATTAAAACTTAACGGCTTTTATAACTGGATGATAAATCCATAAGATTTTATGTAAAAAATACGTTTGAAGCATATTTGTACATGATACTTTACAAAGTCAGCATTAACGGCGTACGTCTTAAAATCGATAACTCTATAACGACTATATGTTGTTTGCTATTTAAATCATAATATGAAAATGATGTTTGTTGCCCAAAAATCATTTTTGGGCCAGTTCAGTAAAGAAATTAGTATTTAGTTGAATTCGACCCAAGTAACTTTTAAATTCTCATTTTGAAGTATCCACAGTAAATAATTTAAGATAAAAAGGGAAATAACATCTTAGATAAAATAGAAGTCAAACACTATAAAAGAAAAATTTCAAATTGATTCTTATATGAAATTTATAACTTTTAGAATATTTTGTGATTATTGAACAAATAAATATTATGTTTGAAAATGGTTGGGTCTTACCAATTGCTGCCATAGTTTTTGCAATTCTTCATTACACTTATATTACATTATTGCATTAAACTAGGTGTTCAGCTCAATAATGAACTGTTCATAGCCCTATAAGTAACTAGATTATAAAAATTTATTTATAAGATTTAAATTTGCTGAGCGCAATCAAGTTTTTAATGTAGGAGAACATCCTGTAATAGCAAAAATATTTTATACTTAAAACTAAACACTATCTTAAAATTAAACTAAACATAAAGAGAACGAATCTCTGCGATGGAAGACTGCATCGATTTGCCTCTGAAGTTGGAGATGATTTTGTTGGCCATCTCTTCGATCGATTCAATGCCCGCAATCCGATGAAGATCTTCGGTGCTGTGCCAAGGTGGAAGCCGCAAAATCATTTTCAGAACCTTGTTCTGAATCCTCTGGATGGCTTTCTTCCTCGTCGCGCAGCAGCTAGACCAAATCGGAACTGCATACATGATCGCTGGTCGGAAAACTTGTTTGTAGATGAGCATCTTATTTCGCAGACACAACCGGGATTTCCTGTTGATGAGAGAATAAAGAGATTTAGTGTATTTATTACATTTAGATTGAATATCTTCAATGTGATTTTTAAAAGTAAGATTCCGATCAAGTGTAAGTCCCAAGTACTTCACGTGATCAGACCATTCTAATGAAACCCCATTAAAAGTTATGGAATGATTTTCATTAGGTTTTAAAAAATTTGCTCTTGGCTTATGGGGAAATAAAATAAGTTGAGTTTTGGAAGCGTTAGGAGAAATTTTCCACATTTTCAAGTAATTCAAAAAGGAATTTAAATTTTGTTGCAATCTACTGCGTACCACCCGTAAATTTCGACCTTTGGCTGAAAGCAAAGTGTCATCAGCAAATTATCTTCTACCTTTTCCTTCTGGTACATCAGGAAGATCAGAAGTAAAAATATTATATAAAATTGGCCCAAGTATACTACCCTGAGGGACACCAGCTCTAATGGGTGTCCTTTCAGAGCATGAATTTTGATAGCTTACTTGTAAGGTTCGGCTAGTCAAATAATTTTGAATAATTTTGGTGAGATATACAGGAAAATCAAATCGAGCTAATTTAGCTACTAAACCTTTGTGCCAAACACTGTCAAAAGCTTTTTCAATATCAAGAAGAGCAACACCAGTTGAATAACCTTCAGATTTGCTAGCGTTAATCATATTAGTTACACTCAAAAGTTGATGTGTAGTAGAATGTCCATGACGAAAACCAAATTGTTCATCAGGGAAAATAGAATTCTGATTAATGTGAATCATCATTCTATTCAAAATAACTCTCTCAAATAGTTTACTTAAAGAAGAAAGCAAACTAATTGGTCGATAACTTGAAGGCTCTGAAGCACTTTTTCCAGGTTTCAAAATTGGAGTTATTTTGGCATTTTTCCATTTATTGGGAAAATAAGCCAAATGAAAACATTTGTTGAAGATTTTAACTAAAAAATTTAAAGTGCTTTCAGGCAACTTTTTAATAAGAATATAGAAAATCCCATCTTCCCCCGGGGCTTTCATATTTTTAAATTTTTTGAAAATCAATTTAAGTTCATCAATATTTGTCTCACAAGAACTTTCAAACACATTTTGCTTAGAAAGAATATCATCAAATTCTAGGGAAATTTGAGCATCAATTGGACTTACAACGTTTAAATTAAAATCATGAGCAGACTCAAATTGTTGGGCTAATTTTTGAGCCTTTTCTGAATTAGTTAAAAGAAGTTTATCCCCATCTTTCAAAGTAGGAATTGGCTTCTGGGGCTTTTTCAAAATTTTAGTTAATTTCCAAAATGGCTTTGAGTAGGGTTTTATATCCTCTACTGCTTTAGCAAAATTTTCATTACGAATGAAATTTAAACGACGTTTGATCTCTTTTTGAAGGTCGCAATAAATTAATTTCAAATAAGGATCCCTAGTACGTTGATATTGGCGTCGACGAATGTTTTTCAGTCGTATCAAAAACTGAAGATCATCATCAATTAAAGGTTGATTAAATTTATGTTTAACTTTAGGTATTGAAGCGGCTCTAGCATTGACTATTGAAGTTGTCAAATTTTCTACAGCCAAATCAATATCTTCTATTGAATTCAATGGAACGTTTACATCTAAATTACGTTCAATAAAATTCATATATCGCTCCCAGTTAGCCTTTTGAAAATTAAAAGTTGATTTTAAAGGGTTTTCAATGGGACTTTGGGATAAAGAAAATGTTACTGGAAGGTGGTCTGAATCGAGGTCCGCATGAGTAACTAATTGACTACAATGCTCGCCTAAATCCGTTAGAACCAAATCAATTGTGGAGGGATTTCTAATTGAAGAAAAACAAGTATGCCCATTAGGATATTCAACAGTATAATAACCTGCAGAGCAGTCATGAAACAAAATATTCCCATTTGAATTTGATGAAATATTATTCCAAGATCGGTGTTTTGCATTAAAGTCACCAATAATAAAAAATTTAGATTTATTTCTGGTGAGTTTTTGTAAATCTCCCTTCAAAAAATTTTTCTGTTCACCGCTACATTGGAAAGGCAAATATGCGGCAACAATTATAATTTTCCCCATAGAAGTTTCTAATTCGATTCCAATTGTTTCTAAGACTTTTGTATTGAAAGAAGGAAGAAGTCTAAATTTGAGACGACTATTGATGACAATAGCTACACCCCCACCTTGCCGATCAAGTCGATCATTTCGTAAAATTTTAAAGAAAGCATTGCTTTTCAAGTTATTGTCTGGCTTTAAAAAAGTTTCAGTGATGGCAGCAATATGTATGTTTTGAGTTTTCAAAAATAAAAAGAACTCGTCTTGGTTAGCCAGCAAAGATCTAGCATTCCAATTCATAATGTTTAAACATCTATTTGGATCCATGAGGGAATCGTAAAGTCATAATAATTTTGTTAGCATAATTAAAAGAAGTTTGGAAAGCTTCAAACATTGAATTTGCTTTCAACATAAGTTGCATCATTTCCATTAAATTTTGATGCAAAAATTTTAATTTTTCCTCAGTAATCTCACCCAAATCAACAAAATTGTTAGGATCAGAAAATGAAGGAGAAGAACAAGTATTTGAATTTCGGGGATTTTCCCAAGCCTTCGCATGAACGTTGAGACTTGGTTTTTTCCCATTTTTATTAGTTAAACCTGAAGAGGGAATCCCATTTTCAACCACCTCTGAGAACGATAAACAACGAGTCTGGGGCGCAGATTCAGCACAGGTAACATTAAAATCACTTCGGGTATTACCCAGCCGTGATTCCAATGTCGACCGAGGCTGACCGCGAACAGGCAGGTTGTTTGCCGGCCCGACGTGTGAAGACGAAAAAGAGGAAGGAGGAGAAGAAACTTTTCTGGAAACTTTGGGATTTTTCCTAGAAGCAATAATTTTTGCCCTGATGGGACAATCTAGCGAATTCGAGGAGTGATTACCTGCGCAATTCGCACACTTAAAAAATTCTGTTTTTGGCTTATCACCACCAAAAAGGCATTTAGATTTTTCATGATCGAATGAGCCGCAAAACATGCATCTGGCATTCATTCTACAATTTTTAGTGCCATGACAAAAAGCTTGACAACGACGACATTGCGTAATGTTTTGTAAAAAATTGGTAGAAGATTTACGAAAAGGTTCGAATTTGACTCGACAATGAAACATAAGACGAGCCTTTTCAAGAATTTGCAGATTATTAACCTGATCCTTTTTAAAATGGATCAAATAAAGTTCAGGAGCAAAACCAACACTACTGGTATTATTCGTGTTGGTTCTTTTCCTCATTTGAATTACTTGAATTGGAGAAAAACCTAACAAAGAATTTAATTCATTTGTGATCTCATCCGGTGTCTGATCGCCGGTGAGACCACGAAGTACAACTTTAAAAGGACGATCACCTCTAGTGTCGTACGTAAAAAATTGGTGTTTTTTATTATTCAAATAATTTAAAACCTTTTGAAAATCATTAAAAGATTCCGCCAATATACGAGCAGTTCCCCTTCGACCGATCTGAAAAGAAATCTTCACATCCTTGACGGAAGTGACGATTTCTTTTCGAAAGGCATTGAAGTCAGGAATCGTGACCGTTATTGGTGGAATCTTTTCGTTTTTAAGAGTATAAGAAGAAGAAGGTTTCTTAGTACTCTTATCAGAATTAAATATGAATATTTCCTCATCACCGATGTTATGAAGGACATCGAATGAATTGGAAATTTCAACTTTTTTGGCAGATGGCCCTGGATTAGGTTCAGCAATCCGTTTTCTTCCGGCCCTTGAGCCGGCCGAAGACTTCCCCATGCTGGAAAGAAAAGAGAAAATATGAATAAAAGAAAATGAAAATAATTTTAGCACTGAAAAGTGCTGATTGAAATACAGGTAAGGAAAAAATAAATAATGTAAAATGTTCCTGCAGGTACACAGCAACGATACGATGCTCCGGCGTACGTGTTGACGGCTCAACGGTACAGATGGAAGTGGGCTTTTGCAATTCTTCTGTTTCTTATTTCATTTGATGTCTCTTCAGTTGATTCAGATGAAACATTTTGATCAAATGATACACATAGCTAAAATTAAAAACTTGCTAAATTTCCTGCTTTGAGTTCTGCAATAAAATATATTCAAAATTATTTAAAAAGTGTTCATAAAAAATATGTCTGTTTACGATGGAAAAAATAATGACGCCCAAGAAAAAAAATGATAATTTAAATAAAAAAACAGCTAATGAATGATTTTCATGGAAGTTAAAACAAATAATGAAATAATAATACTTAGCTTTTGTTATGACTGTAAAGTTCAGATCTGCTTCGCACAGAACCAAGGAATACAGATTCCATTTCAATGCAAAACCACGTGTTCAAATCCTTGTCGGAGACCTTGGATCTGTTCGTCTCTTGAAGATTCGTCCACAATTGCCAAGCCCTATATGCTGCAGAAGTTAGATTGAAACATGAACTCGTAGATGAACTAGAATGGTTTTCGTAGGACTAAAAAAATGTATTATTTTGAAAGGTAAAGGAGATTTGATCCATTAATCAGAGTTTTATATGCTTTGGCAAAAATCATGCAAAGTCTAAAGATAAAAGTTCCATCGACTTTTTTGGCAATATGAGATTTTATCTCACAGTTAATAAGTGTCAGACAAATTCATTGCATACTTAAAGGCGCAATTTTTTAATTTTCCCACAAAAGTACTTTTTGGGTCCTTTTAATCAGGAAATTTTTTTCAAACAAAGCCCAATAAACCAACAAAAATAAATAAATTTTTTGACATCATCATCATCATCAAGTAAAATTTTCAGCGTAGTAAAAAATTACTTGATCTTAAAAGGATTAACTCTTAAAAGGATCAAGTGTCAACAAAAAAGTTAGATGTTTTGCTCGCCTCCGGCGGAAATTAGTTTTAAATCACTATAGGCTTGAGACACCAAATATATGCCGTTAACACATTGAAACAAATTTTTAATTGTTAATTTCGATTTGCAATTCAATCAACTTTTTGTTTTGAAACTCAAATCTTGACAAACAAAAACTCTACTTCATCTTTAAAGTGAGTTTTCATTAAGTAGTGTATTTTAACTTCAAAATAATTTCATCGAATACTAATTTAAAACTTCAACAAGTTGAAAGCCATGTATCATAATTCACGATGCTCATCAAAATTAGCAAAACAAAATCTAAAACCAAGTATCCTCTACATTATTACTGAAAAATTTATTTACAAAAAAAAACGTGCAGATATGAAATATTCTTCAAAAATCCTTTTCAGTCAAAATTTTATTTTGTGTTTTTGTTCTTTTAAATGCTCAACATCACATTCAAAAACGCTTGGATAAACTACGTATGGCCACAAAATTTATATCCTTCGAGGTGCAAAGGAATTAAAAGCTAATTTTGACTAATTTGGGTGCCCTGGATCTAAGTACGAAATTCATCTATCAGCTTTGGATTTAAAAATAACGTTTGAAAACATTTTAAAATCATTAAAAAATTTTTTGCATTTTTTGACAAATGTTTGAAACTAAAACAAAACCTTTTAAAATAAAGGTTTTAAACCAACTTTCAACTTTCCTCAAGACTTCAAGTAAGTTAATAAGATTTACTTTTTTTTAACTTTTCCCCATTTTTCATCATTTTCAAACCAAATTGAATTTTAGATATTTCAAGTGAAAATTGAATCGTTTTGCAGGTTTGAACAAATTTTGTTAAATGAATTCAATTTTTTTAAAACTTTATTCAGTATTGTCAGAAACACTTTGTAAATTAAAAAAAAAACTGTAGAATAAATCTTTTTAGATCATGCATTATCATCTTAAAAATATTATTCCTTTATTGAATTACATAGGTAGGGGAGAATGAGGATTTTTGGGTACAATTGATCCCTAATATGTGGGTACAAATGATCCCGGTATATTCTTCTTCTCAATGAATCGTGGTCATTGCTGATTACGAGATTACTAATATTTATCCAAAAGCTCATATTCATTCAAGGGCTAAAATAAATGATTTTCTCTGGTTTATAAAAAATTGCGCCCGTAAGTATGCAAAGTCATAAGGGTTGAGAATAAGCTATAGAATTTTTTTTTCTTACAATTATCGATTGTGAAATGAGAACAAACATGACCAAAATAGTCATTTAACATTCTATCTTGGGGTTTTGTTTGATTTTTTTCCATGGATAAGGGATCAAGTCTCCCTTAACTTCAAAAATATCGCAATTTTTTTACTCCCACGAAAATGCTTCAAGTTCATCTACGGGTTCAAGTTTTGTTCTAATTTTAGGAGCATTGAAACTTGAAGTTACACGCTGTCAGAAAATGTAAAAAAATGCGAGTTGCTAAATTTTTCCAAAAAGATATGGTAAAAATAAGAAAAAGGGATCAAGTATCCCCACTCTCCCCTATAATAAACAAATTCAGAATCAGACGTTATCTTTAACGCTGATTTGTTATATCATCAGTTATCAATGCTTGATGTCACTTAAAACTGATACATTTGAAAGCTAATAAATTCCAAACGGTGATGGACCAAATTTGACAAAACATTCGCAAAACGCATAAATCTACCAAATCGATAATTGAGTCTTAGTCCTCAAAACGCAGTTTATTTGAGTTAACAATTAAATTCTTTTAAATTGTTTTTAAAATGGTTAAACGAGTTTATTAAAAAAAAATTTTTAAACTTGTGTTTTTCATCTTCAAACTTTGTTTTAATTTTCAAGTTAATCTATCGAATTTTAAAGTCAAACTTATTGAATTTTATAAAACATTTTTTTAAATTAGTTTTTTTTTTATTCTGAATATTTTGTTTTGAAAATATTATCTTCCAGCCTTTGAAACAAAATTTTTTGACTAGAAAATTTAAAACGATTTATTAATTTCAAAACCATGTAATTCAATCGATCATGATTTATAATCAATCGATAGAAAGTTATAAAAATTATTCGAAGTAGTGATTCAACAGAAAAATTTGGATGTGCAATGTTTAGTTTGTATTATCTTTGGGCTTTCAATATTTACAACAATACGTAGATTTTTTTAAATCAAATTATTATTTTGAGCCTCCGAACATTTTTAACCTTTTATTTAAACAACTGGAAGAATTTCAATACAGAGTTTAATCTTTGACTTTGATCACTCGCACTCTTCAAATTTAAATAATTTTGTTCTTTTTATTTTCAAATAAAATTTAATTATCAACTCATGAATAAATTCTTCTGAGTTCAAAATGGATATTTTATCCTTATCGAGAATTCACATTGTAAATTGTTGTTTTTTTTTTTTTATTTTAGTTATTACATCTTTAAATCAATCCTTCAATTGAAAATGAAGAAAAGAAATGTATAATAAGATGATTTATAATAACAATCATTATCATTTTTCTAACAATTTTTATCCTAATCTGACATTTATTTGAACATTTTGTTTTTTCAACTAAATTTGATGTTATATTTTATATATATATAACATATTAATTTATAAGAATGAAAGAGAAAGAATATTCCGTTCGAACCTTTGATTTAAAATTTGATATCTAAACTGCTCAGAATTTATTTTCAAGCTAAGTTCAGAGTAAGGAACATCAATTCGAAAATGACTCACCGGAAATAGATTTGCAACATTCATTCTGAGTTGTTTTGAAAAAGTTGATTAATTTGATCAGTAAAATGTATTATTTTTTGAGTTTGTGTGATTATTATAAGTACGACAATTGTTTGGAAATCAATTACTTTATTTATTGTTATTATTTTTGGCTAAATTAGAATTTCTAAACCTAAAAAAAAATTCTTGTTTTTAATGTTCTGGCTTGTAGTATCATAACTACCAACCAACTTATCTTCATTGTTTTCAGATATTTGAATTTTTCGCAAATTTATGTATAACTTTGAATTTTTTTTTTCAAGTTCATCATTCGTGAGTATTAAAAAGACTTTTGATATTTAAAATGAAAACTGATCAAATATTTTTTTCGTCTATTTTTTAAGTGTATGTATAATAATTCTGTTCTGTATTTTGCTGACAAATGCTTGATAATACTTAAAAATAATAATTTCTAACAAAGTAACTAAGTAACAAACAAATGAAACCAGATTTCAATCAATGATGTAGCCTAGTATATTCTGAAAAAAATATAGTTTGAAGCCTCCCTTTAAAAACTGCCCCGGCCCCCGAAGGGAAAATCCAACTCTGGTTGGAAGTTTATGGTGTTTCAAATCTTGATCGATATTATATTTACAGCAAATTTTAACACTACACAGTAATCATAAATCGCCAAGTTCGATAGTTTTTATTACCGAACATTTTCAATCTTTTCAGTAACGTTTACCGGTAGCTCGGAAATAATCACCGATATTTCGGAAGTATTTATGGTTTTTTTCTCTCTATTTTTCATTAGGTATTGTTATTAATCCAAAAATATTTACATACATTTGTATTTTACATAAAACTAGCACTTTTCAAAGATCTAATTTCACTTTAATTAAAACTAAAATTTCTGATTTCAAGTCATATTAATATAGTTTTGAAAATGTTTAAGAAAAAAAATTATTATTCCATCTTAAGGAACGCACTCTTGCTTTAAATCCTTTAACATTTACATTTTTTGTGTCTTTTATATAAGCTTTGCACTCTTAAGTCAACCATAGTCCTGCCCAGAATTTAAATTTTTCTTTTTTATTGTGCATTGCAATAAATCGTTTGCATCGAAAATATTCAGTTGAAATTTTGTTTTTAGTTCTTTGTTCTACCAAGACCAAATTATCCTGGACCCTACGCTATCTTTTATTCTATGCAAAGCAGTATCATTCAAATGACAAAGATCACATTTTGAAGAATTTAGCCCTCTAACATTGTGCCTGAACATTTTTCCATTTGTTGGAATTAAAACTCAAAGCAGGATAAAAAAGAATGACTTTTGGCTAGAGCTAAGGTAATTTTGGTTGCAATTTTCAAGAAAAAAATCTTCCATTAAAAGTTAGGCAGTTCTTTTTGTTATTTGTTTTTTTTTTATCCATGCGACTTAGTAAGAGTTCATAAATTGATTTGCTCGTATTAAAATTGGCCATTGGTCAACGATAGCCATTCTCGTGAAAAGTCGTTGGGATTCAACTGCCCATTTCGATTTTACAAAATATATTTTGTAAACAAAGCTTTTGATTTAGTTTCAACGTCAGAAAGAGCTGTCTCTCGTTTGTAGACTGGCAGATATAGTTTTCTGTGTGATACAAACCAAAAAAGTCCTTTTCGTATAAACTTACAAGTAAGCTGTCTTAAAACACTTACACGGAAAATAAACCATTCATTCACCTAGCAAAATAGTAAATAATACCGTTTTCCCATTTACTGATTTAAAAGGTAAATGCTGGTTGGTTTGATTGGTTTCTTCAATAAGAATTAAAAAAAAATACAAAATTCTATCAAAAATTATATTTATTGGAGATAAATAGGGACTGGTAATTCGGCTTCGCGTTCTTCCGAGCCGCCATGGCCGCTGAATACTCCTGCGTTGTGTACATTCATGACCTCCTCTGTTCGGCTAATCCGGTCAGGTTCGGCTTTTCCGGCTGGAGGATGACGTGGAATACACCTCAAAGCTCTATGGGTCGATCTGAAACAAAAGCAATGTATTATGACTAGAACCAGCACAACAAAATGATATCTAAGAAAACACTTACCATTCTATTCCGATTTGCACATATTATGCACAAAGCAAAACTTGTCCCTGAATGACAAAACAGCTTAACCTCAATAAACGGGGTCACTTTTTTTCGAGAAGAATTGTACCGTTTTGTTAAGCTCAATCCAGGTCAACTTCACCTCGCTACGATGTAAGTTTTACCTTATTTGGATTTACCTTTTTTTCTAGGTGAATTATACTTTTTTATTCAACTCAATTCAGGTGAACTTCACCTCGCTACGAGGTAAGATTTACCTTTTTTGGATTTCACCTTTTTCCTCGGTGAATTGTACCTTTTTTCCAACCTCGATTCAGGTAAATTTTACTTCGCTGTGAGGTGAGTTTCACCTCGAAGAGGTTGAAGCTACCTTTTTGGCTTTCACGATCGTTTACCTTGGGTATCTCGGTAAATTTTACCTTTTTATTATTTTCCGTGTATATATTCGTTGCCCATGGGTAGAACTTGAGAAATGTACCAGAGTATTGATAAAATATAGGTATTTAAAACTCAAGATTTTTTAAATATGCTCTAAAATCTTTTGTTGTGCTGTGCTAATGTAACTTTTATTTTACTAATTAGAGTGTTGTAATTTTAATCTATAGTTGTTTAAAAATAGGGGAAAAGGCAAACCTAAGATTTTAACACTTATTTTTTCTTTATTTTTTGTGGTTCAATAGAGCAATCATTGAATCTTAAAAAAATTGATTTGGAAAGATTCATTTTTTATTTGAAATAAATTCTATAATAACTTATTAACTGTAAAATAGTAACAAACTCATGGTCATTTCATATCAAAATGTTGATGTCATCCGCATATGCAATAATTTTAATAAATTTATTGTTTAAAAAGATGCCATCAACATTTTGATAGATCATCCTTATCAGTGGTTCTACGTAAATGACGGAGTTAATCTACCGATTATTCAGTAAATATTACCAAACATTTATAGCTTTCCGGTGCTACAGTCATAGTTACAGATATTTCGGTAATAATTACAGGTCTCTCATTTTTATAAGATTTGTGCTTACGTATGAACTTTTACTATACACATAACACCCCAAGCAACAAAAAGTTCGGATAACATTCCTCTATCAGGTTTGATCAGCTTAATTGAGTATGCTAATACAACTTCTTTTCAGCTCAATTTTTAAGTAGTTAAACGAACTTTAAAGTTGACAAAAAGTTCGCATAAACCGCCAAACAACTTCTAACCAGCTTCAAAATCTACTTTATAAGCAGCATAAAAAATCGAAAAAATTACTCTTTCGCTCCTTCAATTGCCTTCTCAAGTCTGCTTATTTGGTTCATATTAATCAACCATATTTGTTACTAACTCACATTACATTTAAAAAACATGTTCTTAACAAGCCTCGAACCCGAGCTCACCACTTGAAAGTCGAGATTCATACTTGTTGCCCTATATGAACATCATGAGTAGGCAACGATTTTACTCGATGTGATGATTTTCTTTAAAATGAATTTCTACTTTATTCCCACTTTCAAGTTGTTAAAAAGTTCTTCCAGAACTAAATGTGCACTTCACTTTGTGTTTATTTATGCCTCTTCAACTGTGATATCAAGAGCTGTTCTAAGTGCCGCTCTGAGTATAGACAAACTTAATATTTGTCATTTGAATGTGCAAAGTTTGTGTGCTAGAAATTTTTCAAAATTTGATGAACTTAAAAATACGTTTTCCCACAGTAAACTTGATTTAATATGTCTCACCGAAACTTGGCTTGACTAGAGTGTCCATTTCCCGGCCGTTTTAGCGTTCCCGGGAATCGGGAAATCTGACGATCTTTTTCCCGGGAATTCCCGGGATCCCGGGAAAAATTGAAAATGAAGATTTCAACAAGAAGATCTTATCCATCTACTGCGTAGGAATCCTTATCAATATGGTATTTTTTAAATTGAAGGTAGTAGCATTGCAAATCATTTCAAACTTTTTTAATGCCTCAAAAATTCAATAAGCAAACTCAAGATCCAAAAACAAAATACTTTAACCGAGGCCTGATTCTAGCTGCAAAAATATGAAATAATTGAAAAAGATTTTTCACTATCGATAGAAATTAGTTAGCTAGACTTCAGGTTATTCATCAAATATCGTAAATATTCAAATAACTATCCATTTGTTTCACATTATGTCATTTCTTTGCCGATGATTTTGCTACTGTTAAGTAACATTTTCCGAAACGGAAGTTCTAAATGATGAGTGTTGCAAAATTGAAAAATTATATTCTTTCCGTAGCGTTTCATTATTGAAATTGTTTGATTTTTTGGCTTCTTTGTCGTTTTTCACTTTTACACTAAGTTTTCCATCGGAAAAACATTTTTATTTATAAAATTCAATGTTTTAACCAGATTTAAGAAAGAAAAATATTTGAGACTGAGCCATCAAGGTATAACTATTATTTTCCTTGCTCAATCCGACCCATTTTTTTTTTAATTTGGATCGTGTAAATTTTTAGTAATTTAGTACTTTTAATTGGCTTCGGAAATTCCCGGGATTTTATAAGCGTTTCCCGGGATTCGGGAATTCACGAATTTTTCAAATTCCCGGGAAATCCCGGGTAGGACACTCTAGGCTTGACGAATCAATTACCGACTCTCTACTAGCAATTGATGGCTATTATATTTTGCGTAACGACCGCAACCGCCGAGGCGGAGGATTTTGTATCTATTGCTAAAATGATCTTAAATGTCGAATATTACTAAAGTCTCATAACAACGTCATTGGTGAAACTGAATTGATTCTTCTGAATTTAACTGTTGCTCATAGGAGTCTTTTACAATCCTCCTAACACAGATTGTTCTGAATTACTTATGCGGCACTTTGAGTATTTCGCTCTTAATTATGATCACTCCTTTCTGATCGGTGACTTTAACTCAGACCCATCCAAATGTACTACACGATCATTAAAACTGCTTGATACATTATCGTGCTACGATTTCGAATGCTTTAATTCCGAACCTACGTTCTTCTACAGAACAGGCTGCTCTTTGCTTGATCTTTTGCTTACAAATTCACCAAATATGATTTTAAAATTCAACCAAATATCGATGCCCGGAATTTCGAACTATGATCTCATATTTTCAACGCTGAATGTTTCTAAAGCTTCTGATGTCTCTGGCTTTTGGCGTCGCGACTATCTCAATTTCAACAATGACCTTTTAGTTGGAATTCTTTACAATTGCGATTAGCATAATTTTATGTCGATTGATGACCCCGGTCAATTGCTACACATATTGAACTACAATTTAAAACTTCTACACGAACAATTTTTCCCACTGAAATCAAAAAGATCCGTAAAAATATTTGGTTTTACAACGAAATTCAATTAGCGATGATCGAACGAGATTTGGCGTATAAAAACTGGCTTTGTCAAAAAACTGATGAAAAAAGAAATATTTTTAAAAGGTTCCGCAATCGAGTTACTTTTTTGGTCCGTAGAACTAAGACCTTTTTTGATAGAAAGCGGCTAAATTTTGATCTGCCACCCCGGCAACTGTGGAAAAATGTTCGAAATCTTGGTATTTCCAAAATGCAAAACAACCCAGTGAACATGGATTTCAATGTCGATGCAGTTAATAATTAATTTGTTTCCAATTTTTCTTCCGGTTTAAGCCGTTTTGAAAACTATTTTGTAAATAATGGAAGTTTTAACTTTAATGAAGTTCTTGGCCATGAAATCGTAAATGCTGTTTACTCCATTAAATCAAATGCCATGGGTTTTAATGAACTTCCAATCAAAATTATTCAAATTTTACTTCCATATATTCTACCTTTGATTTCACATTTGTTCAACTGCATTATTCGGACCTCAAAATTTCCTAGAGAGTGGAAACTAACAAAAATTATTCCCATTCCGAAAAAATCTAAATCTAAGGAAATCTCAGATTTAATACCCATCAGCATATTAAGCTCAATGTAAAAAGTTTTCGAAAAACTTATTATACAACAAATTTGCAATTATACGAAGAACTTCAATTTGATTCATGAATTTCAATCCGGATTCAGAGAAAATCATAGTACCGAGACAGCTTTAATCAAAGTACATGATGATATCGCTAGAGCAGTGGACAAGAAAGGAATAGCTATTCTTCTGCTGATTGATTTTGTTAAAGCTTTTGATAGAGTTTCTCATAAAAAGCTTTGTTTAAAACTTACGTTTATGTATAGTTTCTCTAAACCTGCAGCTGATTCAATAAAATCTTATCTTACAGAAAGAAGTCAGTCGGTTCAAATTCAAGATCAGTTTTCTCTATTTAAACCCATTTTGTCAGGTGTTCCACAAGGCTCCGTTCTTGGGCTAATATTGTTCTCGTTATTTATTAATGATCTTCCTGCAGTGCTCGACTTTTGTCCAATTCATATTTTTGCCGATGATGTGCAATTGTACCTTTGCAACGATGGGCATTACAATCAATACGAAGTTGCTCATAAGATAAATAATGACTTAGCTAAACTTGTGCACTGGTCAACAGTAAATTTGCTCTCGATAAATCCCAGTAAAACTAAAGCATTATTTTTAACTAGATTAAAAACTCAACTACCATACCCTGATCTGTACGTTAATGCTAAAAAAATATGCATTGTAGATAAAGCGAACAATTTAGGTCTTTTTTCCAAAGTGACTTAAACTGGAACCTGCAATCTAACTCCCAATGTTCAAAAATTTACTTTTGTCTAAAACAGCTCAGAGTTTCAACAGTACATCTAGACATTCCAACTAAGATTAGACTTTTCAAGACATACTTATTGCCTCATTTTTTCTATTGTGATTTCATTTATTTTAATGCTAAATCAACATGCTTGAATAAACTTAATGTAGCCTTCAATGCTTGTGTGAGATATGTTTTTAATTTGTCCAGGTTTTCCAGAGTTTCGCATCTACATGAAAAATTAATCGGGTGCCACTTTTTGAACCTTCTTCTTTACAGATCCTTAGTCTCGATTCAGTGGGCTAGTGAAGTAGACAATGTGCAACTCGAGACCCCATACACCCAACCCTCGGGTAGTGGTCATATCACCTCTTGTCTGCAACTCCGATTCTCTACCTCCCCGTGGTACTAGCTGGGGTGCGAGCAACCTTAGCGGAGATCGGGTACCGAACCCCGGTGGATGCTTTGGTCGCATGCAGAATGAGTTAGGGGGCTTCGTACGCGTCTGTTCTCCATGTTAGGGGCGGCGTGCGGAGTGCAACAACGTCCTGGTGGTGTTCGGGACCCAAAACAGCAACATCACGACGGTCCTCCTGCGAGATAGTGGGGTTAGCTGCGGGCCTTGCGAGCCTGTGACTACTAAAAAAACATAAGCAACGAATAACGAACAACAAATTTCGGATGGAAATCGGCAAAGACCCACGCGACGAAAAGGGACTAGCGATTGGAAACTTGGAACATGGAACTGCCGATCTCTAAATTTTGTGGGCAGTACCCACGTGCTCTCCAACGAATTGAAGAGCCGCAAATTCGACATCGTAGCGCTGCAGGAGGTATGCTGGAAGGGCTCCACGGTACGAACGTATCCAGATGGTCGTGCCATCTACCAGAGCTGCGGCAACACACACGAGCTTGGAACAGCTTTTATAGTGATGGGAAAGATGCAAAAGCACGTGATCGGGTGGTGGCCGATCAACTCACGAATGTGCCGGTTGAGAATCAAGGGCCGGTTCTTCAACATCAGCATCATCAACGTGCACAGCCCTCACCTCGGAAGTACCGGTGACGACTAAGACGAATTCTACGCGCAGCTGGAGCGTGAATACGACCGTTGCCCAAAACATGATATCAAGATCGTCATCGGGGATTTCAATGCTCAGGTCGGCCAGGAGGAGGAATTTAAACCGACAATTGGAAGGTTCAGCGCGCACCAGCTGACCAACGAAAACGGCCTCAGACTTATTGATTTCGCCGCCTCCAAACGAATGGCCGTACGTAGTACCTTTTTTCAGCACCGCCTCCCACACAAGTACACCTGGAGATCACCGTACCAAACGCAATCACAGATCGACCACGTTTTGATCGACAGCCGGCACTTTTCGGACATCATCGACGTCAGATCCTGATTATCTGGTGATGGTGAAGATGCGCCCAAAACTCTCCGTAGTGAACAACAAGCGAAACCGGCGCCCGCCTCGGTTAAACATCGCGCGACTGAAGCAACCTGAGGTCGCGGCAGACTACGCGCAATCGGTCGAAGCAGCGCTGCCGGCAGAGGGCGAGCTTGACGAAGCCCCTCTCGAGGACTGTTGGGATACCATCAAAACAGCCATCAACAGTGCTGCGGAGAACGTCATCGGTTATGTGGAGCGATCTCGACGGAACGACTGGTTCGACGAGGAGTGTAGGAGGGTGATGGACGAAGAAAATGCCGCGCGGGCGGCAGTAGTGCAAAGAGGCACCCGTCGAAATGTGGAAAATCACCGACAGCGGAAGAGGCAGCGAGTCCGACTTTTCCAGGAGAAAAAGCGCCGCCTGGAGGAGGAGGAGCTCCAGGAGCTGGAGCAGCTGCATCGTTCCCAAGAAACACGAAAGTTCTATCAGAAACTCAACGCATACCGCAAAGGCTTCGTGCCGCAAGCCGAAATGTGCCGGGATAAGGACGGGGGTATCCTGACGGACAATCGTGAGGTGATCAAAAGGTGGAAGCAGCACTTCGATGAACACCTAAACGGCGCACATGCAGGAGATCAAGACGGTGGGGGAAGGTACATCGCCGGCGTAGCCAACGACGAAGACGAGCCACTCCCAACGATGAGTGAAGTTAAGGAAGCCATTCGCCAGCTGAATAGAAACAAGTCGGCTGGGAAGGATGGCATCGCAGCTGAACTCATCAAAATGGGCCCGGACAGGTTGGCCGATTGCCTACATCGGTTGATAATCCGGATCTGGGACATAGAACAGCTACCGGAGGAGTGGAAGGAGGGGGTAATATGCCCCATCTACAAGAAGGGCGACAAATTGGACTGTGAGAACTACCGAGCGATCACTGTCCTCAATGCCGCCTACAAAGTGTTGTCCCGAATCCTACTCCGCCGCCTAACGCCACAAGCAAACAGATTCGTGGGAAGTCATCAGGCCGGCTTCATGGAGGGACGGTCTACGACGGACCAGATATTCACATTGCGGCAAATCCTCCAAAAATGCCGTGAACACCAAGTCCCTACGCACCATCTGTTCATCGACTTCAAAGCCGCATACGACACGATCGACCGTAACGAGCTATGGAAAATCATGGACGAGAACGGCTTTTCCGGGAAGCTGATTAGACTGATCAAGGCGACGATGGATGGAACGCAGTGCTGTGTGCGGATTTCGGGTGAATTGTCGAGTTCATTCGAATCGCGCAGGGGGCTTCGACAAGGTGATGGTCTATCCTGTATGATGTTCAACGTGGCGCTAGAAGGTGTTATTCGACGAGCGGTGGGCGAAATGCGGGGCACGATTTTCAACAGATCCAGTCAACTTATCTGCTTTGCCGATGACATTGATATAGTCGGCAGATCATCTGCGGCGGTGGGGGAGATCTACCGCAAACTGAAACGCGAAGCAGGAAGGATTGGGTTGATGATTAATACGTCCAAGACGAAGTACATGCTGGCCTGCGGATCCGAGACCGACCGAACCCGCTTGTCCAGTAATAACAAGGTCACGATCGACGGCGACGAGCTGGAGATAGTCGAAGACTTTGTCTATCTCGGCTCACTGGTGACCGCAGACAATGACACCAGCCGTGAGATCCGGAGGCGAATTATCAGCGGAAGTCGTGCCTACTATGTACTCCACAAGCAACTGCGGTCGAGAAGACTTAGCCCTCGCACGAAGTGTAACCTGTATATGACGCTCATTAGACCGGTTGTTCTCTACGGGCACGAGACATGGATATTGCTCGAGGAGGACCTGCGTACACTCGGAGTATTCGAGCGACGAGTGTTAAGAACCATCTTTGGCGGCGTACAGGAGAACGGAGTGTGGAGGCGAAGGATGAACCACGAGCTCGCGCGACTCTACGGCGAACCCAGTATCCAGAAGGTGGTGAAAGCTGGCCGGATACGCTGGACGGGACATGTTGCGCGAATGCCGGACGACTGTCCTGCAAAACAGGTGTTCGCTACGAATCCGGTAGGAACAAGACGAGCGGGGGCGCAACGAGCGAGGTGGTTAGACCAAGTGGAGCGTGATCTGGCGAACGTGGGGTGCCCGAGAAATTGGAGAACGGTTGCTATGAACCGAGTGAATTTTAGGAATTATGTTCGTCAAGTTATGTCGTGAGACGGAATACTATGTAAATAAAAAAATAAAATAAATAGTCTCGATTCACAAGATATTGACAGTTAATAAACCTCCATACCTTCGTACCATGTTGATACCATTAAGAAGCACACGCACTGCAAACTTACTTATTCCTTATCACAGTTCGTCATATTATAGTAATTTTCTCCTAGTAAGAGGCATTGTAAACTGGAATTCACTACCTGAAGAATTAAAACAGATTAACTCGAAAAGTATCTTTAAAACAGATTTACTGGCATGGCTTGGCGAGGGGCAATAGAACTAAAGCAACATTTGCAGACTACGGAGCATAGTTAGTGAGATAGGCGCAATATAAATGAACACCTCAGAAACAAATATGAATTCTTTTTTACCTACCATTTGTAACGAATTAAAAGATGTAAATCTTATGTTGCATTAATAAACCACAACTAAATTAAAACTAAACTAAAAAACACGTGTTTAAGTTCGAAAAAAGTAGATTTAGGCCTTTAAATATACTTCAAAGTTTCTTTAATGCGAAGTTGCTTCTGAACGCCCGTTGGAACTAATTAAAAACTTTCAAGTTTACAAAATAGTACAACAGAGATTTTTTATGAACTATTGAGCTGCATAAAAAGACTTGCAACCCTTTGATAGCTACTTGATTTTGAAAAAAATGAGAAGTACGTAACAAGTAAATTGTTTTTCTTCATACAAACTTTAAAGTTCCCAAAAAGTAGAAACAGAAACCAAAACAGTACTTTACAGCTTTTTTGAGTATTGGCTGAACTTGATAAAGAATGAAGTTCCATGGACCTCGAAAAAACATTTTGAACAGCAAAAAAGTTCCACAGAACTTTTGTACAGCTGTATATGAACTTATTAGTTCGTTCCTTAAGTGATATTCGAACTTTTGGTTGCTTGGGACACGAAGTATTACAGGACACGACACACGGTAATTTTCGTTTACTATGTTAGCCAGGCTCAAAAATGGAAAAGTTTGCTGCTTCATCACTCACAGTCATAGTACAGCCACTTGTTTTTGAAAAATATCCATAAACCCTTATTTCCAAAGCGGTATCGTAATGCCAAAAGACCTTTTCAAACAAAAGTTGACGTATCAAAATTTTGTAAGGCCCTGTGTGAGAGTAACACAAAACCGACCTCAATATTTTCCAATGAATCAAACAGATCCGGGTAAAACTCCTTCAAACGATCAATTTCAAATTAATCCACCCAACTGGGCCCATAACTACATTTGCCACCTTCAGACGGGCTTCAGACTGGGGCACGATTTAAACCAATCCGGGCAGGCAATAATGATAATTCAATTCCCTTCCATCCTATCAGGCTGGTGAAAGGGGGGAAAATCCTCTCAGTTCGAAAAACTTTCATCGCCTACCTTCTGGAAACGAGTGCTGTGTAGAGTTACTTCCGAGGAAAACCGTTTCGTCTGCCTCTACTTTGCTGGGATTTTTTGCGTTCGCCTCCTGCAAGAGAAAAGTTGGTGTTGGAGCTGGGAAAAGGCTGTTCAAAAGATCTCGAAGGACGACCACTGACACCAAATCTCGTTACTATCTTTCCTAGGAGATGTACCATCTATCGAGCTTTTTTACTCCTTCCTACACTAATGGTGGTGAATCCAGAGGGTGGTGGGTGGAGTTTGAATCAAATTGCTCCATAACTAACTTAGCCGATGTATGTGGTATGTGTGTGGTTGCACCGACGCCTGTTCGCAGCATGTTTCAAACCATTTTGCTTCCTGATAGCAGCTGATATAGCATCCATGGCGAAATTTTCCTAACATCAGCAACACCTGGGAAGGAAGTTTACTATCGGGAAAGCATCGAAAAGAAAAAAAAACTGCTGAACAGGTGTATCAGTGCAGCGTTTTGCGGAGCATCCATGAGGCGCTTCTGAAATTGAATCGAAAGATACATTGCTGTTGCAACATTTTTACCGACTAGGCTGGGAAGGAAAATTCTTTTTACCAGCTAGAATGCTCAGAAATGATAACTGATGAAAAAATTTTTAGCTTCAAAAGGTGATGTTGGAGATGGTTATGCTTCAAACATTTCTCCAACTTTTAAGTAAACTTTCTTATTATTGATGCAGCTCATTACTTTTTTTTATAAAGAAGATCTCTATCTTCAAATATTCATCAAATAACATCAATTCCGAAAATTGATATAATGTTTTGATAAATATTTTTGGTGCCAATGGCATCCTAGCAGACATGCTCCAAAAGAATTAAACTCATTAGGAAGCATTTAAACTTCCTAAATTCCTTCAATATTGGTACACCTGATTCAGCCGAAAAAGGAGCATCTATTTCCTAAAACAAGAAGGAAAATCTCCTTCCACATACACTAAAATGTCCACAAACTTGTCGATGACCGACCAACAAACAATGCAGGGATTTTCTCTGGCCCAGCTTCCAAAAGTGCAACCTAAAACTTTCTAAGCACATTGGAAAATAGCTCGGTTGCACTCCCAGTTCCAAAAACCCCAACAACTGGTCGTTCTGACTCGTTCAGATTTCAAACTATCAGCATAAATATTTCCCTTGCTTTGAACTCCTCTCGAAAAACCAACAACCGTTTAGTCAACCCCAACCCCAACTACGACGACGATGACGACGGGCTCGGGTCAACAAATATGTTTAATTAAAATTGGTTTTGCTCCATCTCGTTCGGCGTGTTTCTCGATTCGATCTCACCTTGGAACAAGGTATCGAATTTGTTTTCGCCACACGTAGCACAATCTTGCCGGATAGGGTGACCACCAACAGTAGAAAACATTTCAATCATTCAACGTTCCGAATATTGGGCAACACTTGCAGTTGCTACAAATTTGATCTAAGTATTACTATAAATGTATTGGCACCACTGGACATTTGAAATAGTCAGAACAAATCTTACCGTTGTGCAAGTAAGACGCGTTTTTGTACTACTGTTTGAAGCCTACAAATCATTCGCTTTATTGCTCGCTAAATTCCCTGAGCTGCACGATAAACAGTCATAAAACATTAAGGTATAAGAAATCAAAAATCTGTCAGCGCAAGGCAAGTTTACGAGTTCCATGAGTTTTTTTTAAGGTTTTAATTTGCTTAAGGAGGGGTAGGGTCTAACGGGTAAAAAAAACACCATTTTCACGATTTTTTTTCTAGAGCTATCGTTCAAACAAATGTATTCAAATTTTTTGCATTATACCAAGCAATGTTAAAAGAACATTTAGTAATTTTTTCTTAGAAAAATATTGAAAAATGAGCCGATGACGGAGCACTTCGAGGATGCCTTTTAGAAAACAGGACTTGCGGTGGACACTGTATCTCAGCACAGAATCATCTGAAGTCAAAAAATCAGAGCAAAATATTTTTAATAGATGTTTTTCTGGACCCCAACGTTTTTATTTAACTTAAATTTTTTTTTAAGAAATTTTTGTGGCTGTTTTAAGTAAAAACTACGATTTTTCACGAAAAAAATCCGCCATTTTTTATCTGTAAAATCTCCCCAAAGTAAAAAAAAAGAAAAACGTTGGGGTCTGGTATTTTATATGTAAAAAATATGTTCCAAATTTGAAAAGAATCGGATAAGTAGTTTTCAAATGACGATGTCCACGGACTTTAAAAATGTGCTTTCGAGAAAAACGCGTTTAAAGTTTCTGCTCTTGCTTTCTTGCAGTATTAGATAGGATGAGATAAAGGCCTATAATTTCTACAGTTTTGCTTCAATTGACTTGAAAATTTGACACAACATTCTTGAAATGTTTTACAATAAGAAAATAAAAAAATAAAAAAAAACGATTTTTTGAAAGTGTTGGAACCTACCCCCAACCCCCCCCCCCCCCCTCCCCTAAATATGCTGAAGTTAAACATTTTCAACATCACTGTTTTTCTCAAATCAATTGGGTGTGTTTAATCGATTAACACAATTCTCGAAGGCGATATTTAATTTTGACATTAAATAACAAAAATTCCGCTATTCCGATTCCTCATTTGCAACAGTACTGGAATATCCAACGGGGGGGGGGGGGGGGGGGGGTTAATGAAAGCAATTGCGCCTCTCTCAAATCTCTACGGCTGATGGTATCTAATATCTAATGAATTTCTGTTTGTCTATCTGTCTGGACCCTATAGACTCGAAAACTACTGAACTAATTCTCTTCAAACTTGGCAGGAAGGTGCTTATGAGGCTGAGGAAGGTTACTTGGATAGTTTGAAACCCCTCCCTCTTACTGGAAGGGGAGAGGGAGGCTCTCTCACAAATTTTTCATAACTTGAGAAATAATCAAGCAAATGGAACCGAATTTTACGTGAACCGGCATTTTAATACGTGAAATGATTCTATGGTCTCTTCCAGGGAGGGGAGTTTCATACAATTTTTACTGCATAACTCGGAAACTATTTCAGCAAATATACCCAAATTTGGCATGGAAGGGTATTCGGGTACGGGAAATGCCTCTATGAATATATGGTATTCCTTATTCCTTCAAAGGGGTGGTTAAAAAGAGGGAATTTCGTTTACAATTTTCAGCATAACTGAGAGCAAATGGAACCAAATTTGACATGTGAGGATATTTGAATACGAGAGATTTTTCTGTGATAAATTGCAGTCTTTCCTTTTTTTGAGCGAAAGAGATATAAAGGAGGAAGGGGGGCCTCTATACAAATTTGTTGCATAACTCGAAAATTAAGCAAGCAAATGAAACCACATTTGACATTTGGGTATTTGATTATGAGAAATATTTCTATGAATATTAAGTACTCACCCCTTCATCCGATAGGGAGATAGGGAGGGGGAATGGGACTTCCTTTTGAGTTTTTGTATACCTTGTGAACTAACCAACTAAATGGAACATGGGATGTTGTTTCAATACTAGAAATAAATCAATTTGGAAAAATCTTTTCTTGAAGTAGGAGAATAGAATTGGAAACATAGAAAAAGGAGATAGACTTCCTTACAATTTTTTTTGCATATTCCAAGAATTTACCAAACAAATGGACAACATTTTACATGGAAAATCATTTGGGTACGGATCTTTGATTTTTTGACACACCAACCTCCTTTCTGTGACTATCTGTAATTACATAGAAAAGGGGAGTTGGGCAAATACAATTTTGTTAGCATACAGGGCCAGATTAAGCCATCGGGGGGGCCGGGGCAAATTTTCTCAGGGGGCCCCTATGATTCGTTTTTTATTTTCAAATGCTATCTAAGAGAATACAAGACATTTTAAACGTTTAAAAAAACTGCAGATGAGTTCAATATACTCTCTTCAAATAGCCATGTTGTCTGTGTAGAAGATAGTTTCTGGTATCTTCAAATAAAAATTGTTAATCAATCACGTGCGAACATTGCGGGAGATTTTAGAAATTTCTCAAAAATGAAAGCTCTGATTTGATCATTCAAATGAAAAATTTAATTCTCAATTTTTTTAATACTCTTATCACCAACCTAAATTCTCTGATAAAGAATAGTGGCCGAATAGATTTTTTTAAATATTTTTCAATTCTGTATGGATCGTCTGATTGTGCTTCATCATGACATTTTCACCTAATGACAATTGGAAAGTTTTTTGAAGATTTCACCAATTTCAAATTGAATACAATAGAATAAATAGAATACAAAATTAAAAAAAACATAATAATTAAACTCAAATTCCATAGAGATACTGATATAAGAGTTTAAAAATTCAAAACTTTAAATAAGGTTATTTTAACGATTCGGTGTCTCAAATCTAAATCATGATTTCAAATCAAGTTTTGAGAAACGAAATATGAATTAAATAAAAAAAAATAAAGATTCGAAGTTATAATCAGATCCAAAGCAGAAATTGCACCAATGTGTATTTCAATTTTATACCTTTGAAATATTAAAAAAAAATCGTTTTTATGAGATGTTTATGAATATGATTCTCATCAGATATAAAAAATGTTATCAAATTGTTTTTTCCAAAATTTCCTTCGATGCTCCCAAAGCCAAAGGGTTATAAATGGTTAAATGATCATTTGAAGAAAAAATCAGAATAGAGATTAAATTTTTAAAATACAGAATCAGTGTACCGTCTCGATTTCCTTCGGAAGTCGAAGCTGAAACAAGACTACAAAACTCTCAAAAACCAACAGCCACTGATTTTAATCAGGACTGAATCCCACTTCGTGCTAAAGGAAAGTGAAAATTTTATTAGCAAAATTGCGTAACTCAACTTAACAGCACTTAAGCGCCAACAACTAAAAAAGTTGATGTGCTGAAGTCTCTTAAAACCCGGACTTTCTTCCCAGGGGTGGGCTTCCAAAGAAAACTAACCAAAATGGTGTTGGCGAAATGAGGAAAGTTTGTGTAGGTTCACGAACTTAGTCGCCGCACAATATCCGTAGTTCTCCGCAGCATAAAATGACCAAACACAATGCTTAAAAAGAGGTTCACAAAGGTAACTAAAAGGCAAACTTACCGATAAAATCGTCCTTGCACCTGCACACAAGCTACCGCCAGAGAACTTCCCGGGCTGGGTTTGGATGCCAAAACGTATAGGCCGTTAACTCCCGAGATCGTCTTTGACTCGATTCACAACTTGCGCGGCACGTACTACTACGGCGAATTTACGGGGGAAAATACTTGAAGGCAGTAGGATAATAACCGCCTTACTCCGATTTACTCAAAATGCAGCTTATTTTACAAAAACCGACCGAACAACTCCAGGATCAAAATGCTAAGACCTCCAGGTTTTCTTTTTGGTCTCCAAGAAAACTCCATTTTCCATCCTCCCATAGAAAAGCCACCTTTGGTAGCTCATGATGACTGTCAGAATAACGATAAGTTATTCTGCTGTCCTTATGGGTGGAATTTCCATTTTACCGAAATTTCACCTCTCAGCACACAAAGATCCACTCCCAATAAGACTGACATGATACATGTTCAAATTATGCATTGGAGATACTACGGATATTACCACTTTGCCTACTACGGGCCGTTACACTACCCCCTCATTCAAGATAAAAACCAGGTTTTTATAATGTATGCGCCTTGCCACTTTCTGAAAAAAATCGTTGGAAATCCACACCTGAGACAGAAAACCAAGTACTAAGAAGCGCTATACAGTTCTACTAAAAAAAAACCCTTCCCTCGTGCAAGAAGCAACCCGCGGGTACCAAATCCGCAATTCAATCGGGTTGTGATTTCTAAGAGTGTTGTTTCATGCCCCGTTCCGAATAGCAATCGGCTGAAACAGAATGCCCCCGAACCCATGATGCAACTCGGGGTCATATGTGATCATCGCCCGAAAGCTACAACTCAATTTCACTTCAAAAGCTACTGACCGTCAGCGTTCAAAAACTCAGGTCTCCAGCGAGATGCTCAAGGGTTCAGTAACAAATTTAAGAATGCGATTAAGAAAATAAACTTGATTTTATGATTACGTTGCTCTTCTTACTTTATTCTAGCCAATAATACTTAAATTTTATCTGCAGCGAAAAAAAAATATTCAAAAGAAACTAAAAACTATTCCTAAAACTATTTAAACTTGTTTCTAATTCTTAAATTTACCCTGCACCATTTAAAATGAAAAATACTCTGCAAGGCTAAATTGGAAAAAAAAACTATTATGAATACCACAAATCAATCACGCTTCATATGTTCGGTACTATACACTCCAAGTTTCTGGCTGTCTAGATCCTTGAGCTTATAGGAGCTCGACCCCAGTTTTTTAATTACCACACATTTGATAAACGAAGGGCCTAATTTTGATGAATATCCTTTAGCAGCATCCGATAAAGCAAAGTTTTTACGCCAAACTACGTCACCTTCAGCATACGATGTTGGTCGAGCCCTGAGATCATATCGGTTTTTATTTGTATTGTAGGCTTTAGCTATATTAGTTTTAACGATCTCTCTAATTTCATTCAATTTTTCTAATGCTTTGATGGGGTCCGAATTATCTGTTGATTTATTTAAAGAATTATCTGTTCTCATTTCACAGCCAAAGTTTAAATAATAAGGTGTAAACTTAGTCGATTCATGTGTCGAGGTGTTTATGGCACAAACAATTTCTTGTAAATATTTATCCCATTCTCGCTGGTCAGATTGAAGCAGGCTTCTTATAAAGGTTCCAATAATTTGATTTGTGCGCTCTGTAGGATTAAACTGCGGGTGATAAAATGAATTTTTCCAATGTTTGATTTTATACTGAGCTAAAAGATTGAGGAAACATTGTGAAATAAATTGTTTACCGTTATCCGTTATCGTGATTTCCGGAGTACCAAACTTGAATAACATCTCTTCACGAAAAAAAGACACGACGTTCGCGGCGGTTGCTGCACGATACGGTTTGGCGATTACCCATTTGGTGAACCAATCGCTAGCCACGAGTAAAACCGAATTTCCTGTTTTGGAGCGTGGAAAATGTGTTATATAATCCAGCGAAACCACTTGGAACGGGTAATCTGAGGGTTTCTGAGCGCCCATAGGAGCTACTTCATTCCGGTTGGTAGGTTTAGAACTTTTGCAATCATCACACTTTTTAACATACTAGCAGACCCGGTAAACTTCGTTCTACCATGTTAAACTTGGCGTCCTTCTTTTCCGTTTACTCGAATTTAATTCTATCGGAATCAAACCAAAGAAATTTAACTCAACTCTACGGGTCTTTACATAAATTATCAAAACATTACCTTCAGTCAATCTTACGTGCATCTTACATGAATACTTTTCATTTACTTTTCTTTGATTCGTATGCTTTGAATATTCCCGAATGGTATCAGGTATCAGCTTTCCGTTGGAAATTTGATTTTTTCAGCACTCAACGTAACCATCAAACTTGGCAAGATTCATGCTAAAAAAATTCACTTTTTGTAACTTGCTCCATTAATAACTATATGTTGATAATATCTATGTTTCATTCTTGAATATCATTTAGTTGATTTACTCCGCTTTGCTCGAGTTCACTTTAAGGTTGAAATCAAAATCAAAAGTTTCTCAATAATTGAAATTTATCGCATATGATATTTTATGGAAAAAGAATTTTGAATATCGGGACCATTTTTGGAGTATTTGCCCAATATTCTACCTATCGCAGCACTTTCAGCTCCCGAGTAACTTTAGGTGGTATATTTTTAAAAACTGCAGAAATAAAAAAAATACATTAGAGATGATTCTTTACTGACCATTTTCATCAGCAGCAGTGGAAATTAATATCCATATGTTCATCAAAACCATGTCCAAAAAAAGTTCGCCGTTTTATTATTTGTTTAAGCAAAAAAATTCTTTAAACATTTACCCAATTAATCAAGAAAACGATCAGTTTTGAATGGGAAAAAAATTTGTATAGATTTTTTACTTAAACCGAATTACAGCATTTTTATTTGGATTTTTATCCCAATGGACATATCTGCCAATTTAAACCATTGTTTTTAAAGATTCTTACTGAAGCATTGGGGTGTTCTGATTTAAAAATTTCCTGAACAGATTCAATAAAATTTGATTGAAATGCAGGTTTTTAAAAATTAAAAAGACCGAAAAGAGGTAACCTGTTAAGGCTACGATGATTTCATGAGTTCATTCGTTTTCTCTAGAAGTTTTCATTTAAATATACCTCGAAATCTTTGAAAACATTAAAGAGTCTTTCGGCTATCATCACAGTTCAACTTTCATATTCCTTCAAAAAGAAATATCTTAGTATACATTTGTCCCATTTATTGATGCAACTGGAAAGACTTTACTCTTTTTCAGATGCGTCAGTGTAAAGACTTCAAAATGAATTAAATACTTGTTCCTGTTTGTCTTTTTTATCAACTTTCATTGATATATCTGCAGTTTTTCTCCAGAATGAAAAAATGCTTGGTACTTCAATTTCACTGAATACTGTTTTACCATATGACCTTCATTTACAAAGACATTTAAAAATTTTGATTATCCGCTTCAGTTTCAACACTCGGGATACCCTTTCTGACCTTTTTGGAAAAAAATTCTTAAAAGGTATATGTTTAATGGCTGAAAGGCGCATTGCCACTTGCTTCACCGTGTGAAATGACAGGAGTTAATGTTATTTTCGGCACTTTCAGGTCATAATAAAAACTTATCAAAAAAAATTCTGCTTCTGCTATCAAAAAATAATGTTTCTGGAATATCAATTATAAAAAAGCGGATCTAAAGTCTCGTCTTTGTAGCCAAAATATAGTAAACAAAAACACACGTTTATGTTAAGTACGTACTTGAATTCTGTGTAAGCAAACAGTGAACCTGTAAACAGTTTTTCGGTGAATGATTTGACAAAAAAGTTGAGTTTTTTAAGTCCGATTTTTTATTTGGGCTCAACCATTTATAGATGAAGAAATAATGTATAAATTTTTTTTGTATATGTTGAACGTTTGCACTTGTTCTAAATAAAAGCCTCTAATGTATGTTTGTTTTAACTGAAAATTCTTCTTATTTTATTGATGACTTTCACTAAAGCTTGCAAAAAATCAAAAAAATCTTTGCATTAGACCTTAAAATAAACTTCAATCGTGTATAATCCTTTTTGAAGGACAGGCTCTTGTTCAGTTCAAATGTGTGTTCATCTTCAACGGATTTTGTTGTTGTTCTGTAAATTTGGAAGCACTTCAGATATCTTCAGTCGAGCACAGTTGTACACATTCGAAAACATTTTCTATCGTATTGGATTATTAAATTGTATGTAAATTTTCCCACTTTCATTTTTTTAAATGTCCGCAAAGAGTCAAACCATTATTTTATATGCATCAGTACTTAATTCAGATTTTTCAGACAACAATTTCTTCTGATATTAAAATAGTTTCATTTTTTTAAATCGTTTAAATGGTTTTGATTTGATAGGCAAAATATCGATCTGGGCGTCATGCATTACTATGTGCTGTACAAATGATGTAGGAATCGAGTAGATAAAAACACATGAAGGCTGCATATCGCCACCACATGCATTGAAATTATGCTTGGTTTAGAAATGCGCGCCCAAATATTTCAACTAATCAGTATGCTATGCTTTGGTTGCTATCCTTTCTCGACGTTTGCTGGCGACGCCTCAACCATGGAGATGAAAAACAAACCGCCCGCCCGGCGCCCAATGGAAAGAAAATCTCGAAAAAATTGAAGGCCATGACTTTAATTTGATTCAAAAAACTACAAATTCAATTATTACGGACAATTGATGCCACTTTTTGTTATTTTTATTCAATATAAACCGATTCGCATGCCCACAGAATATTCTAAAAATAATTTCACTCGTATCGTTCGGGTAATTTCGGAGGAGTAGTACTACAAACACCGTTACAAGAGAATTTTATATAATAGATTTTTTCACATCACGCGAGAGCCCTGGCCAGTAATAATGTTGCCACAGTCGTTGAGCCGTTTTTCGGATGCCAAGGTGGCAACCAGTAGTAGTATCATGAAACTGGCGTAGAAGAGACGATCTATTTGTTTCCGGAACGACAATCTTCCAAGCAAGACTAGTATCAGGGGTCTTGAGAGGCTCGTAACGTTGCAGCTGACCGTCAAGTACACGATATTGAGGAAACTCGTTAGGTGAATTCTGAACTTTTTTTTTCAAATCTACGTACCATGGATCGTTTTTATCAATATCAACAATATTCACGGCTAGTTTTTCATCAGTACAGCGCGGTTGATCCGGTATACGCGACAAGGCATCAGGAACAACATTGAGGGAACCTTTCCGATACTGGATATCAAAATCATAAGCGGCCAAACGTAGCGCCCAACGAGCCAATCTTCCATAAGGATCCTTGAGATTTTTAAGACACGTCAAAGCTTTGTGGTCGGTACAAACAGTAAAATGTGAACCCTCGACATAGTGGCGGAAGTGCTCTATCGCTTTTATAACCGCCAAGCATTCTTTTTCGGAAGCACTATAATTTTTTTGAGCCCCTGTTAACTTTTTACTCATAAATGCAACCGCCTTTTCCTCTTCACCGATACCCTGGCAAAGAACCGCACCTATAGCAAACCCACTAGCATCGCATTCTATACGAAAGGGCTTGCTGTAATCCGGGATAGACAAAACTGCAGACGATACCAAAGCCGACTTTAAAAGAGAAAAAGCGTCATCCGCTTCAGACGACCATGAGAATTTTTGCCCTTTTTTAATCAAATTTGTCAGCGGCGTGCATATGGTGGCGTACTGGGGAATAAATCGACGATAGTATCCTGTCATGCCCAAGAATCGCCTGACTTCTGTCGTAGAACGTGGATGGGGATAGTTAACGACTGTAGACACTTTATCAGGATCTGTGTGCACTCCTTCTTCGTCCAAAACATAGCCGAGGTATTTTACACTGGGAGCACAAAAAGCGGATTTATCTTGGTTCACAGTTATGCCTGAATCTTTCAGTCGATTACCGACCTCTACAAGCATCTTTATGTGGTCATCGAATGTTTCTGTTGCAATCAAAATGTCATCCAAAAAGGTCCATACTCTTGGCTGTAAATCATGGCCTAAAATTTTCGAAACTGCGCGACTCATACAAGCGGGGGCGTTGGTCAACCCAAAGGCCATAACCTTAAATTGAAATAAACCCCGACCGGGGATGGTAAAGGCAGTCTTACAACGGTCTGACTCTTTTAGAGGAATTTGCCAGAAACTATCACTCAGATCAATAGTTGTCAGATATTTAGTCCCTTCAATTTTGCTGAAAATATCCTCGATGTACGGCAGGGGATACGCGTCTTTCTTGGTCACTTCGTTAAGTTTCCGCGAGTCAAGGCAAAGACGAACCTTCCCATTTTTCTTTGGCACGCAAACGACCGGGTTATTCCATGAACTAGTAGAAGCTTCGACAACTCCTAGTCCGATCATTCTATCTAACTCTTGGTGCATCAACTTCAACCGATGATGTGAAACGGGATAATACCTTTGTTTTATGGGCTTGGTCTCACCGGTGTCTATCTCGTGCTCAATTACTGAGGTACGTCCTAATTTACCCTCAATAGTGAAAGGAAAAATTTCGATGGCCTGTTTTAACATTTCCAACTGTGTAGTCGACAAATCTTTTGGTTTAATTTTGTGAGGCAAGGGATCTTCCACAGAGAGGGTATCACAGAAACATGGCTTGATTCCGAAGGCGTTCCAGAAATTGATGCCCAATATCAGTGGCTTTGATATAGATGGAACCAGGTGGACCGGGAGGACTCTAACAACGCCTTCAACTTCAAAAGGGACATTCAAGTAAGAACAAGAGCGATGCTTAGTACCGTCTGCTGTCGCAACCACTAAACTTGAGGGAAATTCCTGGAGTTGAAGCTGCTTAAGTCGCCAATCCTCATGGGACCCTGCTATGGTCACACTGGCACCTGAATCCAGCAATCCATAAAATGGTTTACCAAAAACTTTAACTGACAAATAGGGACGTTCATCTCCATCTACCCCGACCGAAATAACACAAACTCCTGCATCGGGCAACTCAAAAGTGGATTCCGGACCAGAACTGCAAGAATCTTCGCTTAACAAATCGGAATTTGAATCTGTACTTTCACAAGCTGAATTCGATGGCATTAATTTCGACTCTGATATAAAAGCACTGGGAGAAGAACACTGAAGATCGTAACTTACAGGAAGGGCATGACCTTCCGCGCAGCAATGTCGAGGGGTTGAATCACACGCGAAACTGCAGCGCTCCTCAGTTACTGCAATTTCGCTTGCTCGTTTCCCGAATCGGGACGATGTTGATCTTTATTCGGACAATTCCTCACCGTTGTATCTTTTTGTCCACACTTGTAGCAGATCAGACTTTCTCGAGGGAAGGGACACTGCTGCAGGAAGTGCTCAGTAGAGCCACAGTTCCAGCAATTTCTAAATTTAGTTGAATTTTGTTCGACACCGGTGTTAGTAGACGTTGCTTTATCAACTTTATGAGGCGTGTGCTTGGACTGCTTCAAATAATTTAATTCATAAATATCTAGGTCATCACCCACATCACTACTGTCTTTAACTTGCTCATCAATTACATTCAACCCTCTCACACGACTGGGTGCTGAAAGCGAGGGTTCAAGCAAGCACGAAAACGGCATTCTTCGGACAAACTTCCTCCTATCCATTAAGAACTTTGCAGACTCAATTTTTCTGCAAAGGTCGACCAACTCTTTAACTGACCTCGGATCTTGAGTAACAACTTTTTCAAAGTAAAATTGATTAAGGTTTTTTCGTAAGTAGAATAATTGCTGCATTTCACTGAAAGGAACCGAAATCCACCGGAACAAAAGAGACATCGCCGAATTATATGATGCAAAAGACTCGTCTCCGCCTTGCAGTCGAGTATCAATTTCTTGAAGAAGCAATTCGTCGTAGTGGGGGGGTAAATATTGCTCCCTAAATTTTCTTTGGAAGTCTCTCCATGATTCAAATCCATAATATTTTTCTCTGTACCACCTTAAGGCAGATCCTTGAAGGAGATGGAAAACCGAAGACAACATATCCTGATCCGACACTTTTTCCGCGTTTTGCAAAATGGAAACAGAATCAAGAAAATCATTTGCGCTTAGACCTCCTTCACCCGAAAAAGTTAATTTCCACTGGTGAACAGGTTTACCATTTGATCTGGTTTGGGACGAGAAGGAGTTATTATGCTGCGAAAAATCATTGCGATATGAACGGTTAACATCACGATTCAGAAAACTTTCAATGTTATTGATAGAATTGCTTAATTGCTCCAATTTTTGAGTGAGCGAACCGATCTCGCTCCTATCGACTTCACCAATTTCACAAGATCGATTCACACCCCCGGCAGGCGGGGCATTACTATTGCGCGACCTATCATCAAGAAAAGTATCTCGTATTGGTTTATCACATGTTCTATCGTAAGTTGTAGAATTGGCACAAAAACGGGTTTTACGAACTGCACCTGTATCACGCCCCGGTGTTCTAAGAACAGAATCGTAAGGCGGTAATTCCTCACCGTCTCCAATTGCAACTTCAACATCGATTTTATTCATGATTTGATTTACGCGTTTTTCTAAGTCCCCAACCGTTCTGTCTAACTTTTCGTCCGTTACTGTATTTGCGTCGCTGATGTCTAAAGCACTCGCACCGAATTCATCGGGAAAGTTTTGTTGCAAGTCCTCTGCAAGGCAACTGATCTGGATAGCTATCGTTTCCCTATCCCTTACAACAATATTATCATCTGATGAGATACGAGAGGCGCGCTGCTGCAAATGGTAAAGTTGCGAAATATAGGGTTTAACTTTAACAAAATCTTTAAACATCAAAGCATCAGCCAGAGAAGGAATCATTTCTTCCAAATATTCATGCAAAATTCGGATCTCCTGCTCAAAATCAGTAGCAACCTCTGCTTTCGGAGTAATGATATCCCCCCTCTGTTCTTTGCAGATAGTTTGATTTAAAATTTTTATTTTCAATCCATCACTAAACGATTTCGAAATTTTTCTTATTGAACATTCGTAATCGAATTGTTCAGGAAATAAATCAGTGACCACCATCGACATATTTAAGCTGTATTAGTGGAATCGTAAGGGCAACTAAATTCAGATTCGGAATAAACAGTTCAAAGAAAAAAAAGAAGATGACTTACCACCAATGAAATTTGTTACCTTTTAACAACACCGTGAAACTTCCGCAACAATCCAAGCACTTTATTATCCTGAAAATATCTTAAACACTTCAAACTTTTGGTCTTAAAACTCCCAACCCACAATTTTGATCGCAGAATATCAAGAATATTCTCTTAGTGAAACCGAACAACTTACTATCATGCACAGAAATTCTTCTTGTTGCTCTTTTTTTTTCTTTTTAAATTCTTAATATTCACCAATATTTCCGCAAAATCACTTTTTAATTTAACGATTTCAATTGAAATTCACAAATACCCCGCACTTTATCAGAAAATATTAACTACGTAACCAATATTTAAACAAAAACAAAAAGTAATATCACTATGATACCACCAGCTCGCACAAAACAAACGTCGAATGAAATTCCGAGGGTAGAGTGACAACCGCACCGGACCGCGATAAGCAATGAACTGCTGTAGTTATGTTTATACCCGATGAACAATTTTGAGGCACTCACTCTCTGATGAGAGAATTCTCCAGTTTATATTATGTTGGACCTAAATCTCAAGAATTGAGCATCCGAATAACTAAAAATGAATATATGCAGCTAAATAAGCGCTCAGCTTTTCCTTTCGATCTTCTGATGAACCGTATCACCGATTCGTAATAATTGAGCGATGAAATAAACAGAAATGAATATATGCAAAAGAAATAATGCTCAGCTCCTCGCTCTTTAATGCTGCTTTACGTCTTCAACAACTGGTGCTGGATCTTAGCTCTTTTTAGAGCGATGAAATGAATACCAAAAAAAAATCCAAATGTGTTAACTCAGCTTCCAAACTAATGTGCTATAAAATCCAAAACTCAACTTCCTAAACACAATTCAAAAATAAGCCTACTTGCCGGGCCCCACGTTGGGCGCCAAATGTACCGTCTCGATTTCCTTCGGAAGTCGAAGCTGAAACAAGACTACAAAACTCTCAAAAACCAACAGCCACTGATTTTAATCAGGACTGAATCCCACTTCGTGCTAAAGGAAAGTGAAAATTTTATTAGCAAAATTGCGTAACTCAACTTAACAGCACTTAAGCGCCAACAACTAAAAAAGTTGATGTGCTGAAGTCTCTTAAAACCCGGACTTTCTTCCCAGGGGTGGGCTTCCAAAGAAAACTAACCAAAATGGTGTTGGCGAAATGAGGAAAGTTTGTGTAGGTTCACGAACTTAGTCGCCGCACAATATCCGTAGTTCTCCGCAGCATAAAATGACCAAACACAATGCTTAAAAAGAGGTTCACAAAGGTAACTAAAAGGCAAACTTACCGATAAAATCGTCCTTGCACCTGCACACAAGCTACCGCCAGAGAACTTCCCGGGCTGGGTTTGGATGCCAAAACGTATAGGCCGTTAACTCCCGAGATCGTCTTTGACGGGGGAAAATACTTGAAGGCAGTAGGATAATAACCGCCTTACTCCGATTTACTCAAAATGCAGCTTATTTTACAAAAACCGACCGAACAACTCCAGGATCAAAATGCTAAGACCTCCAGGTTTTCTTTTTGGTCTCCAAGAAAACTCCATTTTCCATCCTCCCATAGAAAAGCCACCTTTGGTAGCTCATGATGACTGTCAGAATAACGATAAGTTATTCTGCTGTCCTTATGGGTGGAATTCCATTTTACCGAAATTTCACCTCTCAGCACACAAAGATCCACTCCCAATAAGACTGGCATGATACATGTTCAAATTATGCATTGGAGATACTACGGATATTACCACTTTGCCTACTACGGGCCGTTACATCAGATAAGTCAGATAAGGAATCCAAACGAGTTTAGTACCTAACACAAAGATTTTGAGTTCTCAAAATTCAGAAAAACCATGAAACTGAACTTCAGTAACTGAAGAAACAACACGAGACTTGAAAATCTCAACCAATCGAATCTGATGATGAAAAAAACATAAAAATATTCATGTTAGGAGAATCACTCAATGATATTAGCAACTCAACTATGAGATTGTTTTAGTTATAATTTGAGAATGATCATTTGGAAATTGATTTGCTGAATTCAGAATATTTACTTCAGTAGATGGTAAAATTTTGGTAAAATCAGTTGAAAATGTTTGAATACGAATTTTAAACCTAAGACAGGAAAAGGGCTGAATATAAACTCAGTACTTTCGATTGGTCACTACATTTTTTTTTATAGATTTTATTTTCAAAACTTGGGAGGAAACAGGGTTAATAATTTATCAACAAACGGATATTTCAATAATAATGGTTGATAAGTGAAAAGTTATGAACATTCCCAGTATTAACCCGGATCCTGTCCAGGTAAAATTCTGAAATGTTTATCATAAAGCTTTTCTGTTCTCCCTAGCACTGTGAGCCAGTTTTGACGAAATTAGCTGCTATTTTAGAGCAGTAACCAATACTTAGAAAGTTAAAGTAATAATAAACATTATAATTGGGCAAGACGTTTATTTGTAAGGAAAATGAGGAGATCCTGACAGAACATTCTGATTGACATGTTTCGAAAAAAAAATGGAAATTTGAGGTGTTTTTCCTAATATCATTCTTAATTTTTTTTTCGAAATTGGTTTGAATTATTTTTGTCCAGATTTTGGGTTGAAAATTTTGGAATTCAATACCAAGATTTTGATGTTCTCAGCCCGAAAAATGCCGGAGAACTTCTTCACTGCTTACTCTAGGGCCCCCCCCCCCCCCCCCCTATCTTATGTAAGAGAAAAATTATTCTAGATATTATTTCACGGGGCCCCTTTAGTTGTTATATTTCAAGTTTTCATAGATTTGTAGAAATTGAAGTAGTATGATTAAAGTAATATTTAAACTTTTTTTTCTTTCGGGGGGGCCCCTAAGCCGGGGGGCCCGGGGCAATTGCCCCTTTCACCCCCCCCCCTTAATCTGGCCTTATTAGCATAAGTTCTCCATTTATGCCAACAAAGCAAAAAAAAAATGGAACCAAGTATGGCATGAAAAGGTATTTTTTGTATGTTAGTACGATTGTTGAATGCCAATTGGAGCCAAATTTGGTGTTTTTCGGATACTTAAAATATTTCTATGGTATAGTTCGTGAGCACTCCCGCAATGATGGGGAATTTATATAAATTTAAAAATTATACCACATGTAAGCTTATAAAACAGATAAAAATATCAGGTCTTGAAAAAAAGTTAAGAAAACAAGTTTCAGAAAATTAGTTTAAGAATTCTTTGTATTGCAATTCAAAACTCCAGCTGCAGCTTTCATTTTATAGCGATTGTTTTTTTTTGGAATATTGTTATTTGATTTAAAATATTCTTCACATAACAATAATAATTTAATAATTTTTTATGTTGTTCAGATTTCGACTGGTTTTTGTTGATGTGGTTTGACTTTCTTTTCTGAAATCGGCACTGCAGTCTATTTTCGAAATGATGATTATAAAAAAATGATTATAAAAATGTCAATTAACAAAATCTAACAGTTCGAGCAGGAAAATCTACAACTGGGCCAGACATTAGTCTTCACAAAAGCCACATAGAGATGACTATATTGTAAGTAGGACAAAACAGATTATGCTCAAATCCATTAACTCAACAAAATATGTACAACCTTGTAGTTTTCCCTGAGGATGAGACCAACCTAGTCTCGAAACGTTGGATGAAATAAAATAATCATCATTTCGAAAATAGACTGCAGTGCCGATTTCAGAAAAGAAAGTCAAACCAATTTAATAATTTTTAGAAAATTTTATTTATTTTTGAAAAATTTAGTAAAGTACACCGGATCTGCTAGTAACATATATTTCTCTCAACACTGATGTTATGAAACCGTTTGGTACATCTTTGTATCTGAAAATAATCACTTTTTCGTAGATGATGAAAAAAATTAAAGGGACATGAGCTATCCAAGAACGAAAGAACATAAGCCGTAAATATCATGAATTTTTCGAAAAAAAATATACAACGGCTCACGGCATATTTACGGTTTATGTTCTTTCATTCTTTGATAGCTCATGTCTCTTTAATTCTTTCCATCATCTACGAAAATGCATATATTTCTTATAAAATTGTCCGCAAGTGCCTTTTACTCCCTTTTCATACATTTTTCAGAAAGTTAGATAGAAAAATTTTATAAATCTGAAAATTTCACCAAATATAGTTTGAGACATTAAACATTGTTATACATGATGAACTCAAAATTTAACATTTTTGCACTCTTATCCCTTTTGTTCTGAAGCCTCATATGGGTGGAGCAAACGGGAAAATGGTAAAGTAGGTAACGTTTGATGCCTTCAAACTTTTGACAAAGCAGTAAATATTTACAAATCATTATTTCTTATGAGGCACTAATGAAAACCCTTTAATTTTGAAATGAATAAAAATTTTCTCTATTATGAGATAAATTTCTTATTAACAATTTTAAAACTGCAATTTATTCAAATCAAAATTCTTTTTTTTTAGTAAGGAGCTCAATCTGGAAATTTTCGAAATCTTATAACAAATAACGAATACGGTCTTTCATTGTTTGATTTTTTAATTCATATCAGCCAACATTCGATACCCATGTTTTAATATATGGTTCTGCTTGTTTTCTCAGAGACATTATGTTAAAAACTTGAATATTACAATGCTCATTTTTTTTCCTAAAATTCAAGCCGTTTCTTTTAAAGAAATTAAAAAAGCTGTCTATTCAAATATTTTTTTCATTTTCTTAAGTGATTTTTGCTTTTAGTTTTTGAATAAAAAGCTGATTTTGAATTCTTATCTGGATGACTAAACCTAGCTTTAGCACTGGATTTTTATTTAAATTCTGTTGAATTTTCATTTCTATTTTTCGTTAATTTGAATTTGACTTGAATTATAATTTTGGAATCAAGTTCCATATGCGAATGATGATTTCGTGAAATAAAAAAATCTACATTGTTCTTTTAATTTTGTTGGCGATTCAAATTTTATAGTATGAATTTGTAATTTGATTCATTCTATCTAAAGTTATTGAGATTCTTCTCTCCAAAACTGAATTTTGTTCAAGAAATCTTATATCAGTTTTTAAAATTATTTTAAATTTTGAATCTTTATCAGATCAAATTTTGAATTCAATTTTAGGAATTTTAACTGAGTTTATCTTTATCGGGTTTCATTGAAAAACTTCCGGATTTTGTCCGGATCTATTCACCTTACTTGCCAAAACTAACAAAAAAGTGTGTGATAATTTTCATTTATTTATGCGTTTTAATTTGAATCTTTCGAGCAAGTTTTATAGAAATGATCATGAAAAGTTTTATGGAGGCCTTAAATGCAATTTGAAATCTGCTGATAATTATTTTATAAGTATTATTTCTTAATTTTGTTATGAATATCCCAGGTTTAGACTAAATTTGCTCTAATATTGCTCAGATTTTTTATCAGCAATTTAGAAATCCCTTATCTAAGTTTGTGGCATATCGGCAAATTGAAAATCTAATTAGAGAGCAATTATGATAGACATGAAAATTGATAGGTGGAAAGGTCAAAGCTAGAGCGCTTTGGGTAGAAGAAACGAATAGATGGTGAAACTGTGAGCTTAGGGCATTGTTTTTATCGACAGCATGAAACTACTTGTGTGATTCTTTACCGCGCACCTGCTGGCTGTTTGTAGTAAGTGACGAAGAAGCCACATTGCTACCCACAACCAGCCCAGATGGGTCGAACACATGATATTGCGTCCGACCGGGCAAAAAATCACACAAGCAGCGCTCACAAGTGCTGTTTTGATTGCTGAACCAATTCTATCGATGCGTGCTACTTGTTCAGGTACATCAGATGGTTGCTACTTATTGTTTTTCGCATATTATCCATCCGCTGCCTTACTTTTTCGCCAAGTGCCTCGTGTTGAATCGTGTTGGTATTTGTTTTCCCATTTCCCCCCTTCATGTCTATCATAATTGCTCTCTAATTAGATTTTCAATTTGCCGATATGCCACAAACTTAGATAAGAATATATCCCAGCGGCGATCAAAATAAGATAACAAAATCAAATGGCTAAAAAAGAAGGGGGGAAATGGGAAAACAAATACCAACACGATTCAACACGAGGCACTTGGCGAAAAAGTAAGGCAGCGGATGGATAATATGCGAAAAACAATAAGTAGCAACCATCTGATGTACCTGAACAAGTAGCACGCATCGATAGAATTGGTTCAGCAATCAAAACAGCACTTGTGAGCGCTGCTTGTGTGATTTTTTGCCCGGTCGGACGCAATATCATGTGTTCGACCCATCTGGGCTGGTTGTGGGTAGCAATGTGGCTTCTTCGTCACTTACTACAAACAGCCAGCAGGTGCGCGGTAAAGAATCACACAAGTAGTTTCATGCTGTCGATAAAAACAATGCCCTAAGCTCACAGTTTCACCATTTATTCGTTTCTTCTACCCAAAGCGCTCTAGCTTTGACCTTTCCACCTATCAATTTTCATGTCTATCATAATTGCTCTCTAATTAGATTTTCAATTTGCCGATATGCCACAAACTTAGATAAGAATATATCCCAGCGGCGATCAAAATAAGATAACGCAATTTAGAAATGAAATGCCCTAGATTTTTCCACATTTCTTGACAAATAGCCCGGATTTGCATGATTTTGAAATGTGAGCTCTTGGTTGAGGGAATGTAATCATAGCTCAGAAATAAGCAACCTCAATATGAGGTCAACAGTGCGCTTGGAGAGTATTTCAAACAAAAAATAAAAGAGTTAAGTGTCCACTCCATATCGGACCCTTCTTTTTTTTTTTTTTAACACCATTTTTTTAAACGAACACACACACACATAGGATCTCAGTGAAACTTCATGTTTCTTTGAAGAGATCTAAATTCTACTTAAGACTAAGCGTACATCTTTCAAGGATATAATGGCTAGCATTTTACTAATGCTAACACCATCAACCCACAGAAAGAGTACTATGTTTGCCGTGACCAAGACTTGATCTCATGACCTCTGGCTTAGAAGACTTGAACGCTATCCTCTAGGCCACGGTCGGCGGCAAACCCTTAATTAAGATAAACATTATAATTTTGGATAATAGTTTTTTTACGGTCTGAGATATTAATCAAACAACTTTTTATTTGAAATATCCGACGTTTCGACCATTTTTTGAGAGCTTTCTCAAGGGAATTATCTGTCTGCTGTTATTGTCAATATCGTTTTTTCCAACAGCTAAAAAAAAAGATTTTGACAATTACAGCTTTTTATAACTTTTTATCATGAAATGCTTAGTTACTTCGCATGCTAGCATAAAAAAAGCTTGAGAATAGGCTAAACCTTTAATAACAGATAAACTTCATATCAAGCTTATTTGAATTTTCTGGATGGTTTAACTCCCAAAAATTTCTACTGGCATACAAATTTCCATATAAAGCTGGAACGCGTTGCGCTAATTCAGGAATCAACCAAATCATCTCAAATTTTACACTGATGCTTGGTGACACAAAAGACTTCGATAAAACATATGGAAGCAAGGCCGTGCGAACGGGGGGGGTTTTAGGGGTTTAACCCCCCCCATGAGGATTTTTTCCGAGTAAAATTTTCACCGAAGTGACGGAAAATTACTCGATCATAAAATGTATTTGAAAATAAGCGTTAACAAGCAAGTCAGAAATTTTTCTCGCCTCCGGCGGAATTCAATCTTAAATCTACCTTGGCTTGAGACATTTTGATCTACGATACTATTCGAATTGGTTTTTATTAAGAAGTGTAACTAAATAAGAACAGAGTTTGAAACTAACCATTTCTTTTAATTTAAAAAAAATCGTTTATTGCATTACAAATGTTAAGCTGATATGAAATATTCTTCAAGAAACCAATTTCGACTAAATTTTATTACACATAATTTACACAAAGCCACAAAATTTACATTTTTCTGAGGTGCAATGAATTAAAAAGGTAAATTCGACTTATTTGGGTACCCTGAATCTGAATATGCAATTTTTCTATCAGCTATTGTAATTCAAAAAACTTTTGAAAATATGTAAAAAGTATTTGAGAAATTTCTGCATTGTTTATACAAAAACCCAAATCAAAAACTTTTCATTCAAAAATAAAAGTTCTAAATGAATTATCAACTTTCCTCAAGAATTCAAGTAAGTTGAGTTCCGCGAAAAAATTATAAAATTTTATAAGTTTTTTTTTACTTTTTTATCATTTATCAAATTTTTACATTTTATAACAACTTATCACCAAAACTTAAAGCGTTTGAACAAATTTCATAAAAGATTCGAGTTCAGAACGCTAAAATCTACCAAATCAATAATTGGAAAAAATAATTATCAAAATGCTGTTGACTTTAGTCATCAATTAAATTATGTAAATTCTTATGGTGAAACGTGTTTATTGAAAAAAAAACTTCCTGAAATGTTTTAAAAAGCTTATCTTTTTTATTTTCATATTTTGTTTAAATTTTCAAATAAATTTTCCGAATTACAGTTTTTTCCAATTTTTTCATAAACATTTTTCAAATTTTTAAGTCGGAATATTTAAATTTTAGAAAGAACTTTAAAAAATTTGTTATTTTAAATTCTGAATTTTTGTGTACTTGACAACATCTTAGTTTTTAAAAAGAAAAACAAAGTTTCAACCTTCTGTTTTTTCCAGGATCCAGTATTTCAATCGAAAGTGACAAAATATTCAGAGCTTGTAATTTTAAACTTTAAAACATGTGATTGAAAATTAAAAAACTTTTTATTAATTTTCCTTAGAAAAAATCGTCATTTATGAATCGATCATGATTTTTAAATTAATCTTTAAAAGTTTGAAACGTGATTTGAAGTAGGTAGCAACTTTAAACTTAATTTTAAAGCGAAATGTTAACTTACTTCATATTTGCTTTGTTCTTCCAATATTTGTTGTAACTTGGAACTTCTTATCTTTAATTTTTTTATCAGTTTTCATTGATCATTAACGAATTTACTCATTTCTCAATATTTTCTTGAAAGTATAATTGAACATGAAGTTATTATTTTGAGCTTCAGAAATTAACTATTCAAGCCGTTTATTTTTCTATAAATTGGTATTTTCTATGATTTCTTTCACCGGCACTTTTCAAATAATAATAAATATATCTATTCTTCTTTTTATCAAATTAAGTTAAACCATCAATCATTGAATAAATTCTCCAAAGTTCAAATTGGTTTTTCTGTTATCGAAAATTCACATTTTTAATCGCGATTAAATATTTTTTGTTCAAATTCAAAATGCTACAGCGGAATTTTTCAATCACCTTTGAGTTGAAAATGAAGAATAGGATTTTTATTAAGATGAATAAATATTATTAATTGTTATCATTTTCCTAAAAACTAATCATCGTCAGTTTTTTATCTGGTTGTACATTTATTTAAGAATCCAGATTTCTTTTAAACTCTGAGTTTTTGAAACATTTATAAAAAAATGCAAATTTTGTTTTTTTTTTATCAGCCCAATTTATTTTTAGTTTGTGTGGTAATCATGAATGAAAAAAGGTGTTCGAAATTCCTTTCCTTTTTTATTGTTTATTTTTGGTTTGCTATTATTTATAGCTAAATTTGAAATTCGAAAACCCCCCCCATGAGTGGGTCCTTCGCACGGGCCTGTATGGAAGAGAAAAGTTATATTTTACAGCGGTCTAATGATCATACTATGGAATCGGTTTTAAAAACATTCTGTTTTCTAACTTTCACTTCAAAATTGAAGCTTTAACATGTATTCTTAGAAAATAAAAACAGGAATCAATCGATTTTATGTTTAGTTTATTTTAACAGCTATATTTATCCATTAAGGATTCTTGAATGCAGTTTAAAATAACCAACTACTTTTCCTCCTAAATTTTCTTGGAATTGAAGAATTAAAATTTTACGTCTATGTCAATCGTAACCCTATTTGGTATCCTAAGCGGGAGCACACAGGTGCAAAGAGCAATCTATCTTGATTAGGGAGTCATGGATGGAAGCCACGCTGGGCGGAAATTGGGGTTCTGTTGCGTCTGTTAGAATTGCTGTAGGAGCCGGGGGGGGAATCTGAGGGCGGGCACAAATTGTCACCTCTCTGGGCCGATGAGATTACGTGATCTCTGACCACCCGCCAACTGTATTTGCCACCCAATATCGGAACTTGGCTCACGACCGATTGCTAGTATCCGTTGATGAGGGAAGCAGATTTCTCAATGAACTACATCTATAGCGAAACCGATTGAACTCCACCGATATAGTTAGGGTATCTATAGCACCTACACTTTGTAGGTTAGGTTCATTGGGAATCGTGCTCCGGTTGTTCTTCGATACTTTAAGATACCCGGTGGCATGCAATAATATTGAGCTGCGTCTGTCATAGAGGTCGACTCGGGTACTACCTTAGTAGCAGCAAAGTTAGTGGTGATGATGTTTTTTCTAGTTAGTAGATACCTACCGACTCTTGTTGTTGCTTTCGATCCGTGACACTTATTGGGTTGTGGTGGGTTATCCACAAACCCTGATTTACTGGGGAATTGATTTGCCCGAGTTCTCATTAACGCCGAACGTGACTTGGTTGGCCCAGAAGCAACGGCAGGGTCACACAGATGGCGGCATCTTGGTATTGGGAGTCGTTAATTGGAACACAGAAAACAAAACTACAGTCTTCGAGATAATTTTGGAAATTTTAGACCTTTGGGAACTTTTATTTTCGGAGAATATTCGTTTGGATATCTCTTATATCTTTGACCAAAATTTGCAAAAAATCATAAAAGGTTCGGAACTTTTCATATCTATTGATATTTAGGCAGATCACACTTCATATATCAAAATTATAAGTCTCGTAATGTTAAATATGAACATTATTTTTGAATCTATTTATTGGGTTTGATTATTTGTTACTGATTTTAAGTACTTGAAATTTGTTCAAGTTTTTTACAATTCTTAACTAGGTAAACAATATTTTATAAAAAAAACAACTTTGGAACCACATCGATGAAAGTTGAGTGAAAAAAAAAATCAATATTTCGAAAAAAAATTTTAAACACACCTTATACATTTGCTAAAGTGTGCCAATATTTTCGGGACACTTTTTTGATTTACAGCATGCAATTTTTAATTGTTGTTAACAAAATAAACAAAAATTAGGTGATTGCACGAATTTTTGTAAATTTTTATACAGCCACAAATCAGACTCAACTCCAATAATGAAATTCCTTGAAGATGGAGTTTTTTACACAAGATTCTATGCCCAACCGGCCCTAACAAGCTTTCTCATCGCTGGCCTTTCACTTTTCAACGGTGAAAAGTCTATTAGGCTTCTCATTAAACATATAAAGAAAATATAGCTATTTTAAAACGACAGGCTTGAGTAACAAGTGTTTTGGAGAGAAAAAATAAGTTGCTAGGGCGAGTAAAACAAGCACCTCAAGGTTTGAAAGGACACATAAGTTTATCCACATTTTTCAAATGTTTTATAGGTTTGATCGTTCAGATGCCTCCAAAAGACCTTTTCAAGACCAGTTGTCATCTAGAAAGCACACAGAATTTCACAAAGGATATAACTTCACCTTATCTAACCAGTTTTCATTTTACCCGACAATTTGAAAAACTAATTTGTATACGTTTCTTAATTAGCTTAGCTTAGCTTGATTGACTACTCACATCCACCTTAAATCATTGAACTTGAAATGCAACATGAAAAATATTCTAAATCAATAGTTCTTAACGAGCTTCGTCAACCAATAGATGATTTTTTTTAAATCGATATTAAAACATTTCAAATTCCATGATCGCAGGCGTGGCTCAGTAGAACGAATTCCACATCGTCAGTGGTTGCTACTCCGTGATTGACCGAGGCCATCAATTTTGTCCAGAGGTCAAATGAATGGTGTCTGGGATTGACTGCACATTCACAATGAACAAAACTGATGCTCTCTCTTTACACATCAATAACGGCGCCGGTCACGTCCTAGTAGTCAATGGATAGAAGGAAAGTAGTGAAAAAGGATTGAAAGAATAATCCGTGCTTTAGGACCGAGGTCACCTCTGCATCCTAGCAAAACTTTTTTTTTTTGTGGATTGGGTGAAAAGGATATGAGGAAACACTTTTGACTAGTGTTATGCGATCTGGGTTAAAATTCTATTCCTCGAAGCTCCTAGGATTTCGTATTGAAACTCTTCAATTGAAATAATGTTTTTTTTAAATAGGTAACTACTTAATTAAAATTCGATCAGAAATCATAAGGGAAATCATTACAAGTTCTCGCATACTTAACTCCCTGCCTCAAATCAAATGTAGTTTTAACTATAAGACCCAAATGAATTTTTACATAATTTTTTAAAAGTTGTACTAGGTAACCGTTTTTTAATTTGTAATAATCAATCCGAAATAGTTCTGGGAATTAAAGTTTACTCTGAATTGAAAACAACAATAAGCGCACACCTCGTTATGCATTCAACGATATTCTGATTATTCAATGAGTAATATGGCTGTTCATCAACTGTGTCTATTTGTACTACCGGAAAACTTTTATACCGTCAAACGGGGCATCATGCAACAGCGGGGTTCGATGCAACATTTATATAACACTACATTTAATCAATTTATTTATTTAATGTATTGTAATAAAGTAATCTTTTAATGATCACAAAATGATGAAGACATAATTTCTCACATCTTAAGCTAGTTTTCTTAAGTTTTTTATTTTTATGTAAAATTTGAAAAATCGAGCAATAAATGTAAAAATTTTAACATTTTTTTATGCCGAAAATACTTTCCCCAGTATGACGGATCGGCTTGATAATATTACCTACAAACTTTTTACTGGTTTCCTCATGTTATACCAACATTGTTGGTGTAAAAATATTTTCCGAAAAATCACCCAATTTTTTTAAATAAATATTTTTAAAATTCCGTTAGGTGACTGGGGTTAAATGCAACAAAATGCAAATCAAAGAAATACCTTTTAAACCTCGTTTTCATGTGTTGGAATATGAATGTTTTGCATCACGCGTTTGTAAACATTGGAATTTCATTCATCCAAACATTTATTTTAATGATTTCAGCTTTTAGAATTTTTCGTAGTATTATTTAACCCCTAAATGTATGCAGCATCTTCATTTTCAGAAAAAATGTGAAAATTAGTTATTACAGACCCAAAAACTACTGCAATTGGTGTTGTCATGCGTTATGATCTTTTAGGCATCGCTAATATTTTAAAAACTATAAATTTTCGTACGTGTTCATAAGATTTTTCATTAAAAACAAAGTTTGTTGCAAGTTACCCCATTTTCTAAGGAGGGTGAAAATCGCATGTTTTTAGAAAATTAAAAAAAACTGAAGAAACCTATAATTTTTCTAACTAAGCCAATTTGATACCCCAGCATCCTTAAAACTTTTGATGCATAAGGGGTAGGATTAATTGTGAACATAAGTTTTTTAGAAGCCATTAAAGTTGAAAATTGTTGCATGTTGCCCCAGTTGACGGTACGTATGCAATTAATTTCGTAGAACCAGAAAAGTTTTCTTGTGAATAGAATTGAACAAGTTTTATTCAAGAAGTGTTTCCCCGAAACTTAATGTTGTTAATGATTTGCGATAGAAGATATTATGTGCTATGATTTGTCCTGTTTCGATTGAAGATTTATGTTTTGATTGAATATAAAATGATACCAAAAAATAGGTATGAAAATAATGAAAACTGGTTACTCATCTTTGATTAAAACTGGGCAACGCGTCTCCAACGCTAAGCTCGGCTGGTAGAAAAAACCGGGACTGATCCGGAAGGCGAAGGACTAGCCTCAACAATTCTGTCGCTTTGAATAATATGCAAATATTTGTTTTTGAATGTTTAACACACTATTTCACTAAACTCCAAACTTTCACGCACAACAGTTCTAATTTCGCACAACTTATTGTAATAAGTAATAAACCATTTGAAATCCTATTTCTTGATTTATTTTCGGAAATTTCTTGACGAAAACAAAAACGCGCCCGTCACTCAAGATTCATGGCTTACTCCTCCTAATTTGTATGCGTTTCTTAATTTGTTATAAAAACCATATTAATGAAGTTTTCAAATGCCAAAATATCTGCTACCTTTCCCCTTCCTTTTGCCGTATAAAACTCCTGTCTCGGAAGCTGCTTGTAGTCGGCTTTGACGTAGGTTTCGTCGTCCATTACCTCGCAGTCAAACTTCGTCAGCATCGTCGTGTACAGCCTCCGGGATCGCGCTTTGGCCGTCGTATTTTGTTTATCATCGCGATTTGGAGTCACTACCTTCTTGTAAGTCGTTAGTCTGGCTCGTTTTTTGGCGCGATGCACGGTTGTAGACGATACACCCAGCTTATTTGCGGCATCTCGGAGAGAGAGGTTCGCCTGAAACTACCGGCAACTCTCTTTGTCGTCTCAGCGGGTTCCGGTTTCCGATTTCCCCCCGATCCAGACTTCCTGGCTGTCGACAAACATTCCCCAAACATTCCCCAAACACTTTAATTTCATTTGTAACGGTTGATTTGGCAACTTTTAGCGATTTTGCCAACTTTGCATGCGAGTAGCTCGGATTTTCGCGATGCGCGAGCAAAATTTTGATACGCTGCTCTTCTTCTTTGGACGGCATTTTGACAACTGAAGAATTGATTCCAAAATCAAAATAGGAGCAACATTCTACACACACACCTTCAAAATGAGGGGTGTTCAGGTTTTTTAAATGCATAATTGAAAGAAATACGTCAAATTGATATTGACCAAATTTTGACCGTATCACCCTTTAAAAGTGATACTTTATTCATAATTAAGGAAGAGTTGAATATTGTAATAATTGTGATTCAGGAATCAATATTTCAACTCTGAGCTAAAATCAAAATCTCAAATACTGATTAAGAGTTGTGATGCTAGAGCTTTTGAGATTTCCTCACCTGTCAAATAAGAAAATTTCAAAATTGTCTTTCCTCAGATCCAATTTTAGAGCTATGATTTTAAGAGCGAAAGTATTAGCTGTTCTGAATAAAAATAAAAATTTGAAATCGTAGAATTTGCCATTATTTTGAATATTTAAATTACCTGTCGACTGATCCATTAATGTTGAAAAAGTTTCAAGGCGATTTCAGTTTTGAAAAAATCATAAAATCAATGTTTTTTTACTACACCCGACGTTTCGGCATGTTTATTTTGCTTTTATCAACGAAAATAAAAATTGATTTGAGTCTTCAGATTATGAAGTCATATCCAGTTTAAAATAGGTTACTTTTTTCAGTTTATTTTTGAGGCGCAAGTTTAATGTTTTTAAAATGAAACAAATTGTGAGTTGATATTTCAGATTCAGAATAAACAGTTGTTGATATTTTATTTAATCAGTATTGAGAAATTCCTTAACAATGCAATATACGTTTCAAATAATTAATCAAATCAGTATTGGCATTCAATTTTTCAATTCAATTGACAGGATAGCGTCGATAGTCAAAATCTTAATATTTTAACAAAGAAGGCCGGAAAAAAAAATTTCAAATCCTTCTTTTGCCACTCGGAATTGAATCATCACGAGAGGGCGATAATGAAAAATATTCCAAATTTTCAATAAATTGTAACAAATTGGACAAAAGCTAGCATGCAACAAACTTTCATACAATCAACAATGCACAAAATCGAAAAATCGTGTTATTTTAGATCGATGATTTGAACAAAAACTCGAAACCAAAAAGTCCCATTTGATATTCGCTCTTTGAATTAATTGTATTTTTGAGGAATTCATTAAATTTTTCAATAAGATACTCTAATCTTTATATATTCTTCGTTTTAAATTCTCGGAAAATCGAAAGAAGAATTTGATAATTGATTTGGCCTAAGATACTTGTAAGGTGTCCGATTCAAATTTTGCTTTCCAGATTTTATACATATATCAAACATTTTAATTGATTTTTTTTAAATAAAAAGTACAGAACCCTAACTAAATCATACTGATATGCTAATTCAGAATTGAGCATCGGATATGGGATTTGTAGTTGGTTTTTTTTTTTTCAAATACAGCAGACAGAATCAAAATCAAAATTTATGAACCAAGATCAAAATTTGTATTCGTAGTCGAGATCCACAATCGAGATATGGACCTGAATGAAGAGTGTTTTTCAAACCAATTGATGAAGATCAAAAGATTACAATTTTTTATTTAAATTCAAATGTTAAATCCTTAACATTTAGGCACATTTTAATTTCGAAATGGAATCCAGATGGAGATTACGATTGGAAAAAATCATTTAAAATACGGCTTTGAATGTACAGTAGACCAAAAATAGCGAGTTGAAAATCAAGGTTGCAGAAATCACAGAAAAATTTGAAAATTTCATGAAATTTTGTGCAAACTTTCATCACAAATCACAGAATTTTAAAATTTTTCACAAATTTAACAGATTTTTAACATTTTGAACGTTTTTTTTAAATGATATTTATGTCAACATAAATTATGAATTTTTAATTTAGTTTTTGAAAAAAAAAACATGATAATATTGGTAAAAAAAGTTTATTAATTTATCTCAAGAAAAATGTAAAAAAGTCGAAAAGTTCATGACTTTTTGAAGCAATTTATACTATTTCTTTCACAGAAAATCATGTTGGAGTTAAATCACAGAAAGTCAGATTTTTCCGGCAAAAAAACACAGAATTTCTGTTCTAACGATATTTATGTTGCTAAATTATCATTTTGAATTTAAAAAAATATTAGACGATTTTTGACCATGAAAAAAAATGTTACTTTCACATAAATATATTCGTCTCGAATACCAAAATGCTCACTTTTAAATAAACCGTCAGCTTGAAGAAAGAACCTGAGATGGCAAGAAAATAACAGAAAATAAATATTAAATTTATACTTTTAATCTCATTATTTGTCTTTTGTGGAATAAGATGATGATGAAAAAATTCTAGTAATTTGTTAGCGGGTTTCTCAACGCAAAAAGTCTAAAGCTTTTTATTTAATATTTATATAATAATCTCCATGTGTTACTAGTTAGATTTCTGTGTTGAAGTAGTTTTTAATGCAAGATTCAAGTAAAAAAATGTCTTTTTAAACCTCCCCCACACAAATCAATTATGCGTAGTTTTAACAGAAATTTACAATTTATGAACGATATTTATTTATAATCGATTTCCGTTGATAAAAAAAAATCACGGTTACAAGGCTTACAACTTACAACGAATGATATCCAAACAACGTTTGAATGTTTATGTTTATGTTTCTAAAAATTGTATTTTGATTGCATGAATTCATGATAGTTTTAAGAAAGTTTGGATATTTAACAAAACTTTTTGAAATAAATAGTTTTTGTGTATTTCATACCTAAACATTTTTATTTTTTGCTGTTTTTGCGAAAGAAAACAAAGGACTTCGCTTTTGGCTTCATTTGATTGCAATTATTTTTAGAAGATTTATAACGAGACAACGTTTCGGAAGCTTAGTTTAAGCTGCTCGACTTTCGTTTGCTGCATCGTCATAGAAATAAATTTAATTGATCGAAAGTATTAAAAAGAATCTCTCCGTTGTTGTTGCTCCCAACAATTGCTCCAGGAAATATATCAAACTCTACCGAGACGTCTCCGTAATAGTAGGAGTAATCTCGCCTCGGATACAGCCAGAAGATTTACTGAATGAGGTGGAGACACTGACTGAACAGAACTCTCAAGCGGTGGTAAGACGAAGAGGAAGTTGAAGATGCGTTCATTAACTTAATTAAACACGCTATTAAATTGATTAAACGGGCCCATTCATTCGGTTCCTAGTCATTCGGCTAAATGGCCAAATGGCCGTCACCGACCCATTTGGGCCATTTTAGCCGAATGACGAGAACCGAGATGAATGGGCCCGTTTAAATCAAATCTAATAGCGTGTTTGATTAAGTTAATGAACGCATCTTCAAGCTTCTTCTTCGTCTTACCACTCGGGTGAAATAAATTTGGTTCCAATGGCTTTCGGGGAAGTTTGTTTGAGTTTTTTTTTTGTTTTTTTGAGTGAGCGATTCCCGGTAAGCCAAGTAAGGTTTAATCTTTCTCCAGAAGTAATTGCAATTCGGAAAGGGTTTTAATCGTTTATAACGATTGTCTTACCGGAATTGTAGAGAGAATTTGAATTTTGCATGAATCGTGACAAATTTTAAATAAATGGTCGGGTTTATCGAAGAAATGCGGATTAAGTGTAAAATCTTGATAAATGTTTTTAATTAAGTTTAATTATTTTTAAAAACACTTCTGACCGGGCTAAGTAACGACGTGACGGAATAAACGATTTCGAAGCGAACCTCTGTCAACTGCAGTCATATTTCAACTGTGGCATTTTAAAATGATGCTTGGCTTTGAACTACGATCTTTTTGCAATGAAATCGTGCATTTCATTGGCTGTTATTGGATAAACTTATATACTACTTATAAGCGTCTAAAGACTGATACGAAAGAATTTTACACATCAGAAGGCACATAAATATTTGGAGGTTTGTATCTCCTTGCAATTTTTTTACCATCCATTCACTTTTGTGGGCTCTATTTGTTATTTTTTATTCACCTTGAAAGTTTTTTTTATCATAAATTTATTTTGGAATAAACAAAAATGACAAATATGATAAAAATGATAAAAATGATAAAAATGACAAAAATGACAAAAATGACAAAAATGACAAAAATGACAAAAATGACAAAAATGCCAAAAATGACAAAAATGACAAAAATGCCAAAAATGACAAAATGACAAAATGACAAAAATGACAAAAATGACAAAAATGACAAAAATGACAAAAATGACAAAAATGACAAAAATGACGAAAATGACAAAAATGACAAAAATGACAAAAATGACAAAAATGACAAAAATGACAAAAATGACAAAAATGACAAAAATGACAAAAATGACAAAAATGACAAAAATGACAAAAATGACAAAAATGACAAAAATGACAAAAATGACTAAAATGACAAACATGACAAAAATGACAAAAATGACAAAAATGACAAAAATGACAAAAATGACAAAAATGACAAAAATGACAAAAATGACAAAAATGACAAAAATGACAAAAATGACAAAAATGACAAAAATGACGAAAATGACAAAAATGACAAAAATGACAAAAATGACAAAAATGACAAAAATGACAAAAATGACAAAAATGACAAAAATGACAAAAATGACAAAAATGACAAAAATGACAAAAATGACAAAAATGACAAAAATGACAAAAATGACAAAAATGACAAAAATGACAAAAATGACAAAAATGACTAAAATGACAAACATGACAAAAATGACAAAAATGACAAAAATGACAAAAATGACAAAAATGACAAAAATGACAAAAATGACAAAAATGACAAAAATGACAAAAATGACAAAAATGACAAAAATGACAAAAATGACAAAAATGACAAAAATGACAAAAATGACAAAAATGACAAAAATGACAAAAATGACAAAAATGACAAAAATGACAAAAATGACAAAAATGACAAAAATGACAAAAATGACAAAAATGACAAAAATGACAAAAATGACAAAAATGACAAAAATGACAAAAATGACAAAATGACAAAAATGACAAAAATGACAAAAATGACAAAAATGACAAAAATGACAAAAATGACAAAAATGACAAAAATGACAAAAATGACAAAAATGACAAAAATGACAAAAATGACAAAAATGACCAAAATGACAAAAATGACAAAAATGACAAAAATGACAAAAATGACAAAAATGACAAAAATGACAAAAATGACAAAAATGACAAAAATGACAAAAATGACAAAAATGACAAAAATGACAAAAATGACAAAAATGACAAAAATGACAAAAATGACAAAAATGACAAAAATGACAAAAATGACAAAAATGACAAAAATGACAAAAATGACAAAAATGACAAAAATGACAAAAATGACAAAAATGACAAAAATGACAAAAATGACAAAAATGACAAAAACGACAAAAATGACAAAAATGACAAAAATGACAAAAATGACAAAAATGACAAAAATGACAAAAATGACAAAAATGACAAAAATGACCAAAATGACAAAAATGACAAAAATGACAAAAATGACAAAAATGACAAAAATGACAAAAATGACCAAAATGACAAAAATGACAAAAATGACAAAAATGACAAACATGACAAAAATGACAAAAATGACAAAAATGACAAAAATGACAAAAATGACAAAAATGACAAAAATGACAAAAATGACAAAAATGACAAAAATGACAAAAATGACAAAAATGACAAAAATGACAAAAATGACAAAAATGACAAAAATGACAAAAATGACAGAAATGACAAAAATGACAAAAATAACAAAAATAACAAAAATGACAAAATGACAAAAATGACAAAAATGACAAAAATGACAAATGGAAATATTTTTTTCTTTTTTAAAGGGAATTTGAATATCTGGGCTTTTATCCAAAATTGTTTAATGAGGTTTCAAAATTTTCGATTTTAGTTTCCCCCGATGTGCTTGTATTCGCTTTTGAAAGAGACTTATAATTGCCATATGAACTAACAATCAGCAAGCATCTAAAAGCGGTAGTAATTAATTCGATTTGATTGGAAGCGCCATTCCGAAGTGTCGTACATTAATCCGCTCATGTTTTACGGCGAAAAACAACATTCGTTTTTAATATCTATTACGGCCGTTAACTTTTTAATGAGCAATCTGAACCGCCTTGCGTTTCGTTGAGTTGAATTTAGTTGCGTTTGCGTTTGCGTTGCGGTTTTCGGTCACTAGAGGGCAAAAATCCTTCTCAGGTGCCACTACTTCTTCGAACACCACCTGTAGGTATCGATATCGAAAAATAATTAATATTTCGCACCTTGTTGTTCGGTTCAGCCTCCCTTTTTTCAAATAGACACGGCGCGCGACACGCTGTTGAAGGAGCTCAAATCACCCCCATTAAAAGAAATCTACCGACCGACGCGTCGCCTTCGCCGGTTGGTTGCGGTAGATTTTTTTTTCAATTAAAACACAACGATCATTGAGAAACCCGAAACCAAAATGACTTTTCCTCTCAATGGGGGAGAATATGGTAAATGGTGGATGCTGGGTCTTGTTCATTGGATTGACCCATGGAGGGTGGATGGGAGTTTCTTATAGGTCCCCACAAATAGGTTGTACCATTTGATGGGGTCTCTACAAAATCGTGTCCATCATCATCTAGTGCATGTGCTTAGGTTTTTTTCTGATCATAGGCTCAAAGAGCTGTTAAATTTAACCCTCTACTGCGTGCATTATAAAACCATTTGTTTAAAACTTGCTTCAGATAGAATTCGAATAGAAATGATTGCTTCTATTTCAGTTATTCAAATTTTAACGAATTCGGTTTATTTGAAACTGCTTTGACCGCTGATTTTAGAGACGAAACTTTTGTTTTTGTATTCACAAATCATTGATTAAAACTACGTTAGTTGAAGAAAGAACAAAGTTATTTATTACCGTATTGCTTTTTTACAACTATAGCGTTTTCTTCATACTTCTAAGAAAAAAATACGAATAAAAAAATATTCGTCACGGTTTCGAAAGAAATTTTTGATTTTTTTCTGTAACACGACTCATTAGGTGGTGCACTCCTTCTTCATCCATCATTTTAGCTTCAGGTCTTCATCTGTTTGATGTCTTTAACAACCTTTCCCTTTGCCTTGAGTCTCCTCTTCTTGATTGCCCAGTATTTCTCAATGAACTTCAGTATTGGACGCCATATCAAAAACCACAGATTGTCATCAAATTTCGTGCACTTATCTAAACATAACCAGGCGCGGTCCTATGGGGGGGTGATCGGGGTAATCACCCCCCCCCCCCCCCCCCCCAAGCGGCAAAAAACCGTTACAAAATACCCGCAAACGCTTGAATTTCTATAAAAAAAACTTGGAACTTTTCTTAGTAGATGTGCTTTTAAATTTCCAAAATTTTCCACTCCGTGGGGGTGTTCATTTAACAAAAAAGTTTATGTTTCACTTAAAATATTAATCAATATTGGAAAAAAGTCGGTTCACCAAACTCAAGCAGCTGTAACTTGCAATTCCCTGGACTGAATTATACCAAATAACTTTTGCTGAGTTACTTAGAGTGTTGATTTTTAATTCGCTGTTAATGAAATATAGGGACAATGTGTTTGTATTGTCACTAATTTCCCTCATATGCCTAAATTAACACGTGCAAATCGTAATAAATTTTGAATTTGCTTTAAATGCTTTAGTTCTCAGTTTTGTTATGAATTTTAATGAAATGACAAATTTGAAAAAGTCATCTAAGGGGGTGAATATGGTTGACAGACTGAAATACTTGAAATATTTGTACTGCTGTCGTCATACATTTATTGCCTTCAATATGCATTTTTTTTATTTGCTCAGATTTAGCAGAAAACAATAAACAAAAATCATTAAACTATAAACGTACGGAATCCTGTGACTTTCAATTTTCTATAATTTTTGGTCCAAGTGATAAATTGCCTTTAAAGTAAGAAATTTAAATTGTAATCAAATTCTCCATCGCCGGCACCATTTTCCAGTAGGCGCTTAAGAAACGTTTGACTTCAATTTTAACTTTCTAATTTATCTTTTTGTCTTTCACCAATATTTCACTAAACAAATTCAATCGATATCAATAACAAGTGTTGGTGCCGCTTAAAATTTATTTCTGATAAACTTTTGAGCAGCGAAAAGTTCACCATTAGGTTTTTTTTGAATTAAAAAATATTTTCTAAATCGATGAAAAATTATCAATTCAGAATCAGGAAAACTCATTCTAATAAAAATTAACTTAAAGATAAAAAAGCTTATACGTATCTGAAATTGAAATATTAATTTGAATTTAAAAACTCCTTTTTTTTGTTTACAGGTGGTTTTTTGAGAATTTTTAATCTTTATAAAGTCATATCAGATGTCTAATGCCAACTCAATTTCAAAATCTAAAGCAGTGCTATTTCACTTGCGTTTACAAGGAATTTAAGACTTATTGCAAATTAAAATTAAGATTCGGAATCACAGCAAAGATAGTCTTTGACGAGTTTTTTTAACCCTCAATTTTCCATCATTCTAATATTAATTATGAACTTAAAATTAATAACCTATGTTACGGAATTCAAAAACAAAAATTTAAATTTAAGATCCGATTTTATTAAATTTTGTTTGAAATGTATAACATCAAACATTCATATAACGGATGACCATGAAAAAAAAATGCAAGTACTTGCAAACAGAAATTAAATGTAAAGTATTCATAGTAAGAGTTTAAATTTTAAAAAAATCTTCTCAAGATTTCTAAATTTAAGCTAATGCGTTGAAACACACAAGATTGAAGCAACAACAAATCGAAAGAAGAGATTACGTGTTATAACTTTTGCGTTCCCTTTGGGTTTTTAGAGCCAAAAAGGAACAAAAAGTATTTATAAAAGCTGTTTCAATATGAAGGAATTGCTGTTCTCGATAGGAGATACAAATCCATCAACAGAACCCAAAATCCACATTCAAAACTATAACACAAGGTAACAAAATTCTCATTTTCCGAGGTGTAAAGGGTTTGAAACTTATTTCGACTTATTTAGGGGCACTAATTGCAAATTTGGATTTTTTTTTATCAGCTCTTGTTTACGGTATAAATTTTGAAAATACAAGGTAAAAATTCATTTAAAAAATTTTTGCACTTTCCAGCAAAATGATCAATTTCCATGAAGACTGTGAGTAATTTACCATGACTTCTGTGAGAAAAAATTATAGGAGTAAGTATTTTCCCCCATTTTGTAAAATACGGGAATTTTAAAAACATTTTGAACCGAAATTAGTCTTGGATATTTTTATGATAATGCACTAGTGAAAATGCTTTTCAAAGTTCAACAAAGTTGTGAAAAAGATTAAAATTTTCAGTATCAAATAATTAACAAAACAAACCTTCTTTTTGTGATGTAAGCAAAAGTTTCCAAAGCAAAAGAAAAATGTTAAATTTATTTTTGTATCTTCGGAATGAAATGATCAAGACAAAATCTGCATTGTTTTTTTTTTCTGAAATTGGCCACTTTGTGGCATTCTTCCATATAATCTGTATCGTTTAATGAATAAAGGATAATGAATAGATTTAATACATTTTTGTTGATCATGTAGGGTAGTTACTTTATCAAATTGATCAATTTCTCTCTAAACTGCTAAGTTTTAAAATAACTAAACGCCAGAAAAAAAGAAGTGATTGAAAAAATCTCACATAAAAATCGAGTGTGGGTCTCAAAAATCTAACAAAATCAGATTGCCTCTGTTTTAATTTTTTCTTTGTGAATTAAAACTATCCCGATATCAGTCGACTATTTTTTCGGCAACAAGGCAATGAATCATGCTAAACAGTCTGAAGATCTTAATTGATTTTTAACTAACACTACTGGATTTCAAGATCTACATCAATTGTGTCGCCGATACTGCTTTCAGCTCATCTACACAATAAGATTGAAATTTTAAGTTGAAATTTAGCTTAAGGTTAGATATTTCGAATCTGAAAGCTAGGCTATTTCAATTGCAAATGATAGAGACTGTTCTCTAAAAAATAGTATTAACTTTCAGAACTAACCCTTCATTTCATAGTTTTTTATTATAATTCAAAATCATTTAAAAATGTTGGAATTACGTGGAGGTACCAACATGAAGAATAAAAAAGAATTAATCACTTTTTTATAATTATTTGTTGCATTTGTTACTACTTGATGAGTTTTTGTACAAATAAAATTGAAAATTTTGTATGATAACTTTAAATTCATGAGCAAATCAAATAAAATTTGATTCCAGAAGCTTAATACTTCAGAAACTGATTTTGATAATCGTATTTTCAACATAATTTATACTTACATAAGTGCTGATTTTAAATATTAAGAAATTGAAAAAAAACCACAATTTTCCATAACACCGTCCCCCCACCCCCTTCTCACAACCACAAATGATTGATTTTTCACCAGATATTAACGTTCCTTTATATTGACTGAATTTGAAAATTTGGAAAAATCACCCCCCCCCCCCCCCCCCCCAAGAGCCAGCTCTAGGACCGCCCCTGCACATAACATAACATGGTAGTTTCACTGAAAATTTCATCAATTTACACCCGTGCATTCAAAAGTTGTTCACAAAAAAAAGTGATGCATTTTATTTTCTTATACACTCCTTATTCTGTTTTATGGTCCGATTTGGCTGTTTACTAGCTCGATACGACTTGATTCCTTCCCGGAGTTGAATTCTCCTCACTGTACTATAGGCAGCACTGTATTTTGTGGCCAAATTACGATCCGATGTATTGGAATTCCTCTTAATTGTTTTCAAAATCTTTCCACGCAGTTTCCGGTTATTTTCAATTTTTTTTTCATTGTTTTTCAATTTTTTAATTGCCAAAAAATGTTTAAACAGTCGGAATTATAAATGGACTCCAGCTAGGATATTTGGCAGATGAGCAAGCACCGGAGATACTCTGGTACAGTGCTTGAATAATGATTAATGTTTAAAGGGGTTTCTCATATTTTGATTACAAATTGTTTCACCTTTTTTGCCATTTGATAGACTCAGTTTTTTGTGTCAATTTTTACATTCATTAGAGAAAAATTCAGAGGAGAGTCCAGAATTAAATCCTGAAATTTGTGTAAGCATTAAGGAGTCTCATAAATCAATAACTATGAGATTATGATTAGATTTAAAAAAAAATCCCATGTATAACACTAAAACACAAATCGAATCAAAATAGACAATGGCTTACCTACGGGACCTGAACCCGAAATCTTCGCTTCAGTACAAAGGCGCGTTGACCAAATCCACCACAGTGAACATGCTGGAATCAAGGCGGGTAAAGCTTCAGGTGTGTTCTTATACCAATGCACGGAATCGTCCATCTTGTGACAGGCAATCGTAATCGTAGGCATGGTAGACGAACAATTCGCTGTCAAAAAACGCTCCGTCTCCACCCCCCACCAATGAGAAACTTTTGGTACCCCTTGCCTACTTTTCCTCAATATGCACCCACCCTACTGACTCACCCTGGCCGGAATCGGCTGGCAGGAGCGTACGCGTCGAGCTCCGCCAATCAACGGCTGCACCCTCCAACAAAACACTCCATGAGTATCCCGCACGAGATCTTTCCCACTATTGATCTCTCTTGTTTCTCTAATACCACCAGGGTTGCCAATTTGCCTGATTTTTCAGGATTTTCCGGTTTCTGGAAGCTCAACCTGATAAGCCTGAGTTTTTTTTCTGATTTTTAGAAATAAGTTTGATTTTCCCTGATTTTTGCATATTTAAAAAAAATGGGTAGTAAGGAACTGTAATTAAGACAGGCAGTGGGTAGGGTGTGTTTCGATAAAAGGTCTAGATGTTGATCGGTGGACTCATGTCGGTTTATTCCAGCATGTTCACTGTGGTGAAATTGGCTAACGCTCCGAAGTACTGAATCGGAGATTGTGGGTGCAAATTCCGTCGGTAAGCCATTGTATTGTTTTTCAAAAAAATTATCATATTTACGGCTTATTTTTTCCTTTTCGATGCCTCATTTTTCTCGTATACTTCCGAAATCTTCGAAAATTTGATAATTTTCAGATACGGTACCAAGACGTACATCAAGAAGAATTCATAATATTAGCATTGATTTGAGAGTCTTGTGTTTTGAATTTGCAAACATTGAGCTATTTGTTTATTTTCTTGTTCTTGAAACGAACTCTAGATTGAGCATTTTCATCAGGAACTTACTCTAGTTATGAGTAAATTTTAATTAGAATTCCAAAATATAAAAAAAAACTTATTATCCAGGAATCTTTTGTCGTTTTGAAATAAAAAATTTACGTTAAAAGAAGTAGAAAGAGTTCTGCAGTTCTAAGTTATTTTGTTAAAATAAATTTGCTGTTATTGGTTCAGAAGTTGGCCGTTCCGAATTCAAAAAAAGAAATTTTATTATTTTGTTCCACCTAAAAAATGCATTTTATATTGTTCTTATTTGGTTTTAAATAAATAAACCTTCAGAAGTGCTTCAAATTTGAAATTTTAAAAAATATCTGTCTTCACTGTAGTATTTAGAGTAATGCTATAAACTTTCAATTCTCATTCAAATTGATCTCATTTTCAAACTCTAAACAGCAGGAAACCTTCCAATTTGTTACTTCAAAAATTACCAAAGATCTCATTCATATTTTCAAAAGTAAAAGTATTTTGATTTTTATAAAAATTGAATTCAGCATCATATAGACTAATTTGGAGGTCTCAAGTTAATTATGGTTAATGTACAAATAAGAATGTAATTTTACCAATACAAATTTTAGATTATGATGTGAAGGTAAACTTGTTTTGGAATACTTCAACCGAATTTCAAAGGAATTTAGATTTTATTAAAATTAAAACTATTTTGATTTCGTGTTAATTGTACTGAAAATAATATTAATATTATAAAAATGAAGCGAAAGAAACTTTTATAACTGTTACCCTTCTCGGCACAAAAATCATCATTTTAAGGTTTTGTATGATGTTTATTTGAAATTTTTTAGTAATTATTCATACCACCGATGAACATGAACAGATTTTTTTGATCTATTCAATTTTTGAAAGTGTGCTTTTCAATCGATTTTTACTAAACACAGAAGGTCAGTAAGTTTGAATCTTGTAAAATCTTAAAAAGGACTTTCATAAAAAAAGAGAAAATTTCTGTGATTCAGTCGAATAACAAAATTTAAACAATTTTTTTTCTCTTATATATACCATTCTTTTTCTTGATTCATTTTGCCGGAGGCCGTGACCTAGAGGATAGCGTTCCAGTTTTCTAAGCCAGAGTCCATGAGATCGAATCCCGATCACGGCACACATAGTACTCTTTCTGTGGTCTGGTGGTTTTAGCATTTGTAAGATGCTAGCCATGATGTCGTGGAAAGATGTACGCCTTTGAGTTAAGTAAATAAGATCTCTTAAAAGAAACATGAAGTTTCACTAAGATCCTATATGTGTGTGTGTTCGTTTAAAAAAAAAATTGGACTTATATGCTTATCCATATAAATGAATGTATTTTGCACTTTTTGCTTAAACAAATATAAATATAGTAATTTTCAATATAAGAAGTCGCCGCAGATTTTATACCATGACAAGTGCTGTTTGCAATCACTTCAAGTAATGTGTCATGTCTTCAAATTTAGTATGTGACGAAAAAAAAAATTATAAACATAATTTAAACATGGGAAGGAAATGGAAAGGAAATCATTTTATAGTAGCTCGTGAGCACTTCTTGCATTAGAAGAAGGAAAGGGCTGGAAGTCTATATCATTTAAACCTACATTTTGTCATCATTTTAAGCTCTTTGAAGCTTAAAAACGGAATAAAAGTTTCAGATCTTGAAAAATAAATTTTAAGATTAATTTTAAGAAGACATCATTAGATAATCTTTGTACTGAAACTCCAGTTGCAGCTCTCTTTTTGAAGCGTTTGCTTATAAATTAGGTGGATATTTGGTTTGAAATGCTGCTTAGGAAATAAAACTTTATTTAACATTATTTAAACTTTGGACATATAAAAACTAACCAGTTTTGAGTAAAATCAATCATTGACAGTATTCCAATAAAAGTGCGCTAGCTTCTTAAAATAAATTTATAACTATTTTTTAAGGTCTCCCGAAACAAGAGCTGTAGAAAAAAAAACTAATTGCATATTTAGATTAAGCCATTATTGATTTTTCGACAAATTTAAAATTCCTTTCATTTGGTAACATATGTTGAAATCGATTTTTTCTCAATAGGTTTAAAAATCTTTGAAAAAAAAATGGAGATATTTATTTCACTCATTCGATGCACCTAGAAGGAGAAAAGTATGTACACCATTTATTCATTTCGATAAGGATTATTCCACAGCATCCCGTGTCCTTATCATCAGACAAATGTTAGTTGAATCCGTCCGAGGAGAAATGACAGGCGATCCATTTCCCATTTCCCACTGACTGGCTGACAAAATGCAGCCCATTTGTATCCACAGCCTCAAAATGTGTTGTGCTGTCCCAAACATAACGACACCACCATTGATGATAAACCAGGCGGCAGAACAGCGAGTCGTTCCCTTGATGATTGTAAGACGGATTCTCGTGCTGACTATATAGAGCAGCCCCATGGTTCGAAACACCGAGCAGCACCAGGAGATTCTTCGCTAGGTTTATGCATAAAATATCGCATCGCATTCAGTTGCAAAGCGCACGCCAATTAGTCGCACATACACAAATGCACGCACAACTCCACACATACAAACATTCGGATACAAACGACAATTTCCTAGATCCAGTTGATGCCGGACGAAAAGACAGCCGGTTGTGAGGTTATGTTTCAGAAGCCAGTGTCGGAAACGGATTTGAACTGGATGTTTCGACTACCGACTAGTTGTTTGTAGGTGTATGTTTACCTACGTTCGATGTTCACCTTTCCGTGGCATATTTCCGGAAGGCGTAAAACGACGCCGCCAGCGAAATGTGCGGGTGCCGCATAGCGTCCTCATAACCTGGTGGCGTCATCCCGCAAACATTCCCGAAGGATCGACTAAATAATATCGTGTGGTGGTTGGTGGTGTGGTGCCTCATTTAGCTGAAATCCGTGAATGCAGGATTTCAGTGCTTCCCAAACTTCTCGAAATTAGATTTGGACCTTTGGAAAATTTCATATAAAAACAACGAGTAGGTGATGCAATGCCTTTGCCTGCTGAGCCGATGACCATGTGTTAGAGCACTACACCCACTAATTAAACTCAACTCCAATAATGAACTTCCTTGGAGATGGAATTATCGGCATAAGATTCTATGCCGGACCAGCATTAACAAGCTTTCTTATAACTGGAACTGTCCTCCTAGTACAACCGCACTGTATACGTTTGAGAGAAACCAAATTAAACATATCCCATATCAAAGATTGCCAGATTGCCCGGTTTTATCCGGGTTTGCCCGAATATTTGATCCAAAATTTTAGAACAGTCCGGCCTTGCTCGGTTGCCGAATTTCATTTAAAGATGGCCTGATTTTTCACTTTATATTGCAAATGAAACCAAAACAAAAATTTTTGTTGTACAGTTTTTTTTTTATTAAGATACCAAAACAAAAAATTTGGAGGAGATTTTGAAAATATCTTCATGAAAGGATTTTTCGAAGACTAAAATCAATATCAAATGTGTTTTTGAATTTTGATGAAATGCCCGAATTTCGCCCAGATTTCGCCCGGATTGTCCGACCCGGATACGTGCTGAAAAAATTCTGGCAACCTTCCTATCACAAGAGGAGTAGGATGGAAACAATCAGCCAGCAAGGATATTGTCGAGTGATGTGCCGAGCACTGAGTGTGTATGTAAGAAAAAATAACATTCTTCGTTTCCTGTTCCCACCCCATTTCCCTCTCATTCTCATCCCTTTCCCTTCAAAGACAAAGGATGATGAAAAAACACCGGCCAAACGGCAGACATGTAGTGTTGCATGCATGGATGCATGGATTTGTCTGCATTTATTGCATTTAAGTGTCACACATTCAATCATAAAAATATAGTTGAATTAACTACATTATCATATATTTGTAGTTGAATCTATCACATTTACAGTTGAATAAAATTATACCAATACAATATCATATTTATAAATAAGTGTTAGATATGAACCAGAAATGTATAGTTGAATTAATAATATTAATAGTTGAATGTCTGAAACCAAGCATACATTTGTAGTTGAATCTATCATATTTATACCAATTTATCATATTTATACCATCACAATTGTATCTATCATATTTATGGTAAGATGTGAGAGTTCAATCAGGAATGTCTGTCATATCAATAGTTGAATGCACAAAATAAATCATACAATAGTGGTGGAATCCATCATATTTACAGTTGAATCAATTATACCATCACAGTTGGATCCATTGAATATTCATATTTGGTTGCGGTAAATCAATCATCAGATTGTAAATGAGTCTATGAGGATGCGATAGAATCAACTACGCTTTGAATATTGGTATAACCAGCTGAAATAATTAGATCAACAGTCGTCTTTTATCGCCGTGATTGAGCAATGTCAATTAAATATCATCTAAGTTAACCTAAATTGTGTAGTTTTTCAAGGATCTTTTTTTCTTTTCATTTCAACCTCCATTAAATATCAAAATTCGCCCTCTAGCTTTAAAATTATTACGCTTGATTGTATGCAGCTGCTAAGAAAACCTAGTAGAAAATTATTGATTTATTGATTTCTCTTTTAACAAATTGCATTTGAAAATCTGCCTTTTTCTTAAGTTTTCATTTAAGGGGGGGGGTAGGGTCTAACGGGTATAAAAAAACACCATTTTCACGATTTTTTTCTAGAGCTATCGTTCAAACAAATGTATTCAATTTTTTTGCATCATACAAAGCATTCTTTAAAGAACATTTAGTAATTTTTTCGTAGAAAAATATTGAAAAATGAGCCGATGACGGAGCACTTTCGAGGATGCCTTTTAGAAAACAGGATTTGCGGTGGACACTGTATCTCAGCACAGAATCGTCTGAAGTCAAAAAATCAGAGCAAAATATTTTTAATAGATGTTTTTCTGGACCCCAACGTTTTTATGTAACTTAAAAAAATTTTATGAAATTTTTGTGGCTGTTTGAAGTAAAAACTAGGATTTTTCACGAAAAAATCCGCCATTTTTCACCTGTAAAATCTCCCCAAAGTAAAAAACACAAAAAAGAAAAACGTTGGGGTCTCGTATTTTATATGTAGAAAATATGTTCCAAATTTGAAAAGAATCGGATAAGTAGTTTTTAAATGACGATGTCCACGGACTTTAATAATGTGCTTTCGAGAAAAACGCGTTTGAAGTTTCTGCTCTTGCTTTCTTGCAGTATTATATAGGAGGAGATAAAGGCCTATAACTTCTACAGTTTTGCTTCAATTGACTTGAAAATTTGACACAACATTCTTGAAATGTTTTACAATAAGAAAATAAAAAAATAAAAAAAATCGATTTTTTGAAAGTGTTAGAACCTACCCCCCCCCCCCCTTAAAAATATGTAAAATACTCCGAGAAGTTTTTGGAAAAGTAAAAAAATCACCATTTGGTCGTCGATTTACGATGCTTCACGGCACAATCACATTTTCTTCTATAGCTCTCAATAATCTCTGATCCTTCTACTTCAAGTTTGTATGTAGCATTTTCTTTAAATTCTTATCAAATCGGAGAAAATAATGATTTTTTTCAAGCTAGTATTTTCAGTTTGTTTGCGTGTTCTTGCACGCGCACGATCATCTGTCATAAGTTATTTTCGTAATTGTCAATTAATTTGACTTAATTAACAAATAACTTCCTCTCAAGTCAAAGTGATGCAACGACATGTTGCCTTGAATTCCTGTTTGCGACTCTTGTCAGTTTGAATAATGTCCAAATACAATCAGACCATGAATTTTTTTTTTCATAATTTGTTGAGCTAAGAATTATGGTTATGGGTAAAAAATCTGTCATTACATTTGTCTGAAAATATAATTTTATTGATTTTTGTTTAAGTAAAATTCCTAATGAGATTGAGCTTTAAAAATTATTACTACACAGCAAACGAAAATTACCGAGTTCGGTAATTTTTTTACCGAAATCCTTACATGTGGAAATCGTTAAATTGTTCGGTAATTTTTTCGGTAAAAAATAAACAAACATCGGTAAATCGATTCTTCATTTACCGATGTTCGTTTATTTTTTACCGAAAAAATTACCGAACAATTTAACGATTTACACATGTTAGGATTTCGGTAAAAAAACTAACCGAACTCGGTAATTTTCGTTTACTGTGTATGTGAATTTATTGACAAATAACAAAAATCTTTCCTCTTTTTCAATACAGATTTTGAGAAAAAACATGCCTCTTGGTTCGTAATTAGAATATTTTTAAATGACTTTTATATTCTTGCCTAAAGGATGTCGAAAGTTTCAAAAATTTGTTGAACAATTTACTTTAAGTTTTTCAAAACCATACTTGAACTTTCAATTTCTTGTTTTAAATTTTAATTCACTGTATGAAAATTTAGATATGACTTAACCGCCCACCCGAACCCAGCAAACGCCCCCTCAAAATTTAAAGTTTAGCTCACCGCCTTTTTTTCCAGGCAGTTGACATAAAAATAAATTCTTAGCAACTTTCGGGGTATATTTATAGACTCACGGAAACTTCAGAAGATTTCGGTTTCTCTTTTCAATTTTTTTTTTCTTTTTTGATAGGAGTTTAACCAATTAGGGTCATTCTTCCTCGGCTTTCCAACAATGAGTTTTTAATTTCCTTAAAAAAAAATCTGTTTTAACATAAGATTGTTAATATGAGGTGCACATACCGTGATCCACAAGTGCATTTGTTTATTTTTCTCTTTTATGAAATTGTAGATTAAAATTTCCATAAATAATATGTAGAAGAAATTGATTTGGAAAAACTACATAAATTTTCTAACTGCCGTTCTACGCAAGAGTAATTTTCATTGTTTTTTGCTGGAATCCTTCAGTATTTTTTTTTTTTCAGTGAAAACTTTCGAATGAAAACACGAACTAGTTTAATTTGTTCTGAACTCATTCAAAATTTGGGATGTTTCCACACAAGAATATCACACTGAACTACATTTTATGTAGAATGCAATTTTGCATTGAAAATCCGCTTATGATAAAAAAAAATTTGATTAAAGCTGTTAAATATCGTCAAACGGGACATCATGCAAAAGCAGGGTTAGATGCAACATTTGTATACCACAACACTCATTAAATTTTTATTTCAATATACTGTAATGAAGTTATCAATGAAAGATAAAAAAATGATGATGACATAGTATTTAACATCGTGAAAGAATTTTTTAAAGTTTTTGACTCTCATAAAAAATTTAAAAAAACGAGCAATAGATGTAGAAATTTTTACATTTTTCGATGCCGTAAAAAACTTTACCTCATATGACGGATTGGCTTAATGATATCACCTACAAACTTTATATTGCTTTCATCATCCAATACCATAATTCAGTTAGCTGACTGGGGCAAAATGCAACAAAATGCAAATCAGAACTAAATCTCGTAAATCACGTTTCCATATGCTGGGATATGATTATTTGCATTATGCGTTTGTTAACATTAAAATTTCATCCATCTTTAGATTTATTTACATGATTTAAGATAATAGAATATTTTGTTGTATTTTTTACCCCTAAATGTATGCAGCAGATTATCATTTTTTTTAAAACATTTTTGACAGAAAAAATGTAAAATTTAATTCCAACAAAACCAAAAATTACTGCTATTGGTGCTTAATGCTTTATGACATCACAAATGTATCAAAAACTTTAAATTTTCAAACGTTTTGATTTGATTTTTCATTAATTACAGAGTTTTTGCAACTTACCCCTTTTTCTTAGTAGGGTGAGAATCGCATGTTTTTGTAAATTTAAAAACAACTGGTAAAACCAATAATTTTCATGACTACGTCAGTTTAGTGCCCCATAAACCTTAAAACTTTTGATGTACAAGAGGTATGATTATCTGTAAGCATTAAGATTTTAGAAGCCATTGAAATTGAAAAGTGTTGCATGTTGCCCCAGTTGACTGTAGTATGTTCTTCAATAATGATTTTTCAGAAAAAAAAGGTGTGAGAGAAGTAGAATGTTATTTTGCTTTGAAAATCTGCTAACAATAAAAAAATTTGTTTACGTTGTGAAAATGTAGTTCTCCAATGTTGATTTTCCGGAAAAAGAAGGTGTGAGAGTAACCTTTAATAAATTTTATAAAAGAAAATTCAATGCATCCAAACTTTATTTGAATTTCAAGCACTGCTTTCAATTAGAATCTTACACAGTAAACGAAAGTTACCGAATTCGGTAATTTTTTTACCGAAATCCTAACATGTGGAAATCGTTAAACTGTTCGGTATTTTTTACCGAAAAAATTACCGAACAGTTGTACGATTTACACATGTTAGGATTTTGGTAAAAAAAATTAGCGAACTCGGTAATTTTCGTTTACTGTGTATGAATTTTATGATAGATTCAACATTGATAGAAAAAAATAATCTCACCATTGATGACTATTTCCGAAATCGTTAGGAAATATTTAAGTAAGAACTACTGCCGCGGTGCGGGTAGTATTCTTCTAAATGAACGTCTGCTCTTCCATTCACCGGTTGCTCGAATGCAAATTGACACTCTGAGTCTATGGGCTACGTTCCAACAACAGTTTCATCACTGAATCAACTGAAATGTGAACAAGAATCGAGTCTTTCCGTGCCGTTAGAGCAGTGAATGAGTTCCACAGTTGGAGCTTAAATATGTCAAGAATGGTTCTTCATTTGATTCTTTCCTAAAACTCCATTGAAGCGAATGTAATGGATCCACAAGCTTCATTTTTTTTTTTTTGAATAATTAAACACCCTTTCCTGAATAGTAAATTTACCAACCGTTGGAGCTTTTAGGGAATTCACAACAGGAAGAAACGATGAAAAAAATGAAACTCCCTCACAGTTGTCACAGTTCTCTTGCCAGACTGGAGTCTTAATCGCATCCATGGCTCGGGCCGGAAATTAAAGATTAAATAGGTAACACAATCTTTGCGCTTACTTGCGCTCTTCCGGTCGGTCACTCGGCGTCGTCTTTTGGGGCGTCAGTTTTACGCGTCAAGAGACACAGATTCGTATTTTTTTTTTGCAAACGTTTCTTGTTTGCATTTTTTTTGTCTACAGATGATGCCCTGCATCCTAATGATGAGTAAACCATCTTAAAGGTGATTTTGAAAATTTTTTAGAAAAAACTGCAAAATATTAATTTTTCTTAATGAAAATTTGCCTCACATCAAGATGAAATTTTCAAAATTTTTATTCCTTAAAACTGTACTTTATTTTTCGAAAGGATAGCTTTACTTGCCTATCCGACTCAAAGGAAGCAGTGGGGCTTTTTTAAATCCCCAACAGTGATCCCTCTCCCAGTTCCGTTAATCCTCTCCTCTTCACGCTGAATGTTTGCGAAACATAACAAGGGTTTGCCGATTTTCGGTGGTCTAGAGTTTGATCTGGATTGAGCTAAGCCGATGCCGAACCCATGCCCGGGACCAGCCAGCCAAGATGCCGGAAGGAGGGAATGTCCAATTTCCTTGCGGATGATTCCGGTTGAATGAGTTCAGCATTCTCGTTGTAAGCTTATTGATATAGAACCTCTCAGTAAACGCAGAGAATTTTCCCAAATTGCATTTGTAAATGATGTTGTTACACAAAGAATAGACAGTCCTGAATTACTTTCAAAACTAAATTTTTACGCACCCTCCCGTCCATTAAGAAATAAACATTTGTTCTACATTAAACTTTACGACAAAGACTATGCAAAACATCAACCTATTAATCAAATGATGTACAAATACAATTTACAAAGTGAAATTATAGACGTAGCGATGAACAAAACACAATTAAAAAAGGCATTCAAAAACAACTTCATAGAACAACAAAATAGCTTACATTAGTTTTAAGTAGTTTTAAGTATTGTAGTCTACATAGTTTGACTTAATAAATAAATAAATAAATAAATAAATTCTCTGCCTACAATCTTGGAAAGTCCAATGAAAAAACGGCTCAGTATCTGTTAAAGAGAGTGAAGAAGCAAAATGAATTAAGTTTTATAGTCCAATGCACAAATTGTTTGAAAAAACATTTGGGTTTTATGTCCTTAAAAAATTGAGTTAACCTCATGAAATAAAACTAATTTAAAATATTATTTAAAAAAATTGATTTTTTATTGGGATAACTTGATTAAAACAAAAAGAGAGAAAAAAATCAAATCAGGTTTTTCTTAATATTTGATGAAATCTTTTTATCCTTGAATCAAATGTTAAGAATTTGCAACTTTATATTCCAAAAGTCAATGTAAGAGCCCTTTTTCTGTGCAATAAACTTTAAACCAAAAACACAATTTCATTCTTGATATGAGTATGTTCAACTGTTTTAGAATAAAAAAAAATAACATTTTGGATTAAGATGAAAATAACTGATCATATTCAAATTGAGGTTGGGGTCAGAAATTAACCTTGATAATTTTTTTTAGCAAAATGAGAAGTATTGATAATATTACTATACATTCCATTTATTCATTTTCATTAGAAATTCAAACTCTGTGGTTATATTTTCAATTTGATAAAAATTCTTCCCGATTTCAATGGAAAATTCTCGATTGGAACACAAAATTAATATGCATTTCGAACTTTGGGAATTAATTCATAACACATATTCGATAATCGATTTCCAATAGATGAAAAAAATAAAATAAAGGTATAATTTAATTTTAAGATTGTCAGTGATCAAAGTCAGTGATCCAATCATTTTTTTATCACGGTGTATCTGGGAAAAAGCTTCATTTTTCGAAAATTAGCATCGCTAATTTTTGCACCGTTCGAAAGTTGGGACTTTCCCCTTTCATTTAAGCCCAAATTTGAAAAAACCCACCGGGGGGTCTAGAACAAGATATTTTTTTTGAAGATTTTTAAACCTTTTTAATGGTTTTTTTAAGTTAAAATCATACTAATCACTGTGAAAACGCTCGTCTTACCTTAAGCGTATATCCACCTCCATATGTCAATAACTTTTTTTTTTCGGGGAGTTTTTTCGGCTTGCAGTCTTGTTTTTAGCAAAAACGACGTATTGATTTACGTTTCCAACGTTTCGATCCTTATTGGATCTTCTTCAGGGACTAAAATAGTGTTTATTTAGTAAGTTCTGCTGATAATAATTCATGCTTTCTTACCGGAAAAAATGCCGTTTTCTTGTGAGTGGCGACTCGGCTGGTCGTGTACAGTTGTATAGCCGTTTTCTTGTGAGTCGACACTCACAAGAAAACGGCATCTTTTCGGTAAGAAAGCATAAATTATAATCAGCAGAACTAACTAAATATACACTATTTTAGTCCCTTAAGAAGATCCAATAAGGATCGAAACGTTGGAAACGTAAATCAATACGTCGTTTTTGCTAAAAACAAGACTGCAAGCCGAAAAAGCTTCCCGAAAAAACATATTTCAAGTCGAATTTTTCTATCACAAAAAAAATATGTCAATAACATGATTTAATAGGAAATTTTCCTGTCTACAATTTTGTTGAAAATATCAAAGTGATACAAATTTGAGTTGTGATGTGATAATCAGAGTGATTATTATTTCATTTGAAAAATCTAGTTAAATTTCACATCACTGATTGTACCAAGACCAGTAATAATATTCAACGAGCTTATTCATTGATTGTAAACTCTATAAATGCTGAGGATGGTTTATTCACATTAAAAAACAATCTCTCATCCTTCATACTCTGGATAATCTTGAGTAAAGAGCATTTCTAGGGTTTTATTCTGGAAAAAATGTCTTCCGCTTTTCTTGAAAATTTAGTTATGTTTATTTTGAGCTTAGTTAGTGCGAGAACTTCATGAACAAATATTAGGGACTAGGAAACGAATTAAACTTACTTCTAACATTCTAGCCCAAATTTAATAATTCACCTGGATTTTAAAACCAAACATCTTTGTTGAAAATCTTTCATCCTTTTTGATGATTTCTGAAGGTTTTCATACCTTTCACTATGAATTGCAAAACCTTAGACACGGATATCACAAAGATGATAAAGTGTCATATATAAAATAAAAAAAAAATCAACCTATTGTTAATGGTTGATTGCATAAAAAAAAGTTTTTGGAGACACTTGTGTATGTAAAAATGTGGTCAAATTAAAGATTTCAAGCGAAAATTCAAGATTGTTCATTTTTATCAAAAGTATACGAACCGAACCTAATGTCTTTCATTGATTTTATTTTTTTGATAGAAAGGAAAAAGAAGATTACAAAATCTCAACATCAACTTTGTTTTCAACAATTTTAAGTGGTTGATTTGATGTAATGCTGTTATCTGAAAAGTATCTCTCAAATAACTTTTAGTTGTCAGATGTTAAGTCATCAGATTTTTCGCGATTTTTTTATTTTCTGAAAATTTGCATTTGTTCAAATAAATGATTTTTTTTTTCAAATTTCCTAGATAAAATTAAAGACATGGGTTTTTATCTGATAGTATGGAACACTGCAAACATTTGTCTGTGGATTTCGACATTTTTGGCTTTCCCCTGGAATGTTATTTTCTTACTTTTATGAAAACAAAATATATCATCGTGTCATGAGTAGAATTTAAAGCAGTGGCTTGAAATTTTTAAAATAATTGTTTCTACATTTATTTGCCCAAATTATTCACATATTCAAAATGTTACATTGCTCTAAGTATGAAATGAGGAACAAAATTTTCAAGTAAAGTAGGTGCCAACTTTTTTTTATATGTATGGCCGGAACAACTTTGAAATCTATCTTTTGTCATTTGAAGTTAAAACGTCACAAGGAGGGGGGAGGGGCGGGGTTTATAATAAAAATTTATTCAAATTTACAAGAAATTGGAAAAAAATAAATCAAAAGCTGGCTTGCAACAAACTTGTATACAATCTACATTGCACAAAATAAAAAAAATAGAGAAAATTTAGATCAAACATTTGAAAAAAATTCTTAAAAAACAGGTAATATTACTCCTTTCTTCTACAGTTTCATTTTCGCTCTTTCCACTGTTTGAAATTGCAAGGAATGTATCAAATTTTTGTTTAAAATGCTTTTAACATTATTTATTCACCACTTGGGGATATTTTGAAAAATCGGAGTGACAAAAAAAGAATTTCATATTTGTTCCGGAATAATAAAATCCCATAAATGTCCATTACTGCAGATAATGCTGATCAAATTTATGTAAAAGATTGATTTTTTAATGTAAATAAACCGTTTTGAACCTTTATATACTCAACAATCTATAACTCAGCTCGTAGAATACTATTTCTGGTCTTGGTATAATCAGTGATGAGAAGTGTTATTAGATTTTTAAAATGAAATAATAATTTTCACTCTTTTTGTGACATTGTAACGCTTTTCTCTCATTTTTTATCACTTTGATGTTTTCTACAAAATTGTAGCCAGTAAAATTTCCTATTAAATCATGTTATTGGACATATGGTGTTGGATTAACGTTAAAGGTAAGACGAACGTTTTCACAGTGATTAGTATGATTTTGACTTTGAAAAATCCATTTAAAAGGTTAAAAATGTTCAAAAAAAAAAGTAAATTGTTCTAGACTCCCCGGAGGATTATTTCAAAATTTGAGCTTGAAAGAAAGGGGAGAGGCTCAACTTTCGAATGATGAAAGACACCGTGTTTATATCCAAATCTTTCCTGTTATCAAAACAAAGCGCATAAAATGGTTCGTTTATGAAGTTCACAAAAATTTCTTATAATGACTAAGTATTGGTTTGAAAAATGTGATTTTTGAACGATTTGTAAATAACGGAAATAATGAGGAAAATAAAGTTTTGTGGAAAATAATCAAAGCACTACACTGAGGTTTTTTTTACGCGGTATTTTGTCCCGCGTAAGAAAAAACCGCGTCAATTCGAAAATCCGCGTAAAAAAACCGTGTTAATTCGAAAATCCGCGTAAAACAAAACCTCGTTAATTCGAAAATCCTCGCAAAAAAACCCCTAAATTCGAAAATCCACGTAAAAAATCCATTTTAATTAAAAAATTCGCGCAAAAAGCCCGTTACTGAAAAATCGCGTAAGAACCATGATTATTTAAAAATTTGCGTACAATGATAGTTTATTTTTAAGATAAAAAACAAAATCAATTAGATCAATAGAATAGTAGAATATAGTGAGGCTTATTTGACAGTGTGGAATTCTGATCGTCTCATGTCTCAGGTCTCATGTTCCATGTCTCAGGTCTCATGTCTCAGGTCTCATGTCTCATGTCTCAGGTCTCAGGTCTCATGTCTCGTGTCTCAGGTCTCAGGTCTCAGGTCCCATGTCTCAGGTCTCAGGTCTCATGTCTCAGGTCTCATGTCTCAGGTCTCATGTCTCAGGTCTCATGTCTCAGGTCTCATGTCTCATGTCTCAGGTTTCAGGTCTCAGGTCTCAAGTCTCATGTCTCATGTCTCAGGTCTCATGTCTCATGTCTCATGTCTCATGTCTCATGTCTCATGTCTCATGTCTCATGTCTCATGTCTCATGTCTCATGTCTCATGTCTCATGTCTCATGTCTCAGGTCTCATGTCTCATGGCTCATGTCTCATGTCTCATGTCTCAGGTCTCATGTCTCATGTCTCAGGTCTCAGGTCTCATGTCTCATGTCTCAGGTCTCATGTCTCATGTCTCATGACTCATGTCTCATGTCTCAGGTCTCATGTCTCAGGTCTCATGTCTCATGTCTCATGTCTCAGGTCTCATGTCTCAGGTCTCAGGTCTCAGGTCTCATGTCTCAGGTCTCAGGTCTCATGTCTCAGGTCTCATGTCTCAGGTCTCATGTCTCAGGTCTCATGTCTCATGTCTCAGGTTTCAGGTCTTAGGTCTCAGGTCTCATGTCTCATGTCTCATGTCTCATGTCTCATGTCTCATGTCTCATGTCTCATGTCTCATGTCTCATGTCTCATGTCTCATGTCTCATGTCTCATGTCTCATGTCTCATGTCTCATGTCTCATGTCTCATGTCTCATGTCTCATGTCTCATGTCTCATGTCTCATGTCTCAGGTCTCATGTCTCATGTCTCATGGCTCATGTCTCATGTCTCATGTCTCAGGTCTCATGTCTCATGTCTTAGGTCTCATGTCTCATGTCTCAGGTCTCATGTCTCAGGTCTCATGTCTTAGGTCTTATGCCTAATGTATCATGTCTCAGGTCTCATGTCTCATGTCTCATGTCTCATGTCTCATGTCTCATGTCTCATGTCTCATGTCCCATGTCTCAGGTCTCATGTCTCATGTCTCGTGTCTCAGATCTCGAGTCTCATATTTCAGGTCTCAAATCTCAGGTCTCATGTCTCAGGTCTCAGGTTTCAAGTCTCAGGTCTCAGGTCTATGATCTCATGTATCCCGTTCTTAGTCTCAGAGCTAAGATTTTCCCAACTACAAAAAGATTCTAAGTGTTTTCTTTTGAAAAAGTCTTAGAATATTTTCTCTGAAAAACCGCGTTAATTCGAAAATCCGCGTAAAAAAAACCGCGTAAAAAAAAACCTCAGTGTACTTTAATAAACATTGCGCATCAAAATTAAACTTCAAAAATTCAAAAAAGCTTTGGTAAATTCAGAAATCAAGATCGATTAAAAATAAAAATTAGAAATGATGTAACAAGCTCTAAATATGTTGTTACCGTCATTAAAATGTTAGATCCTGGAAAGGACAAATGTAACAAACAATGTTTCTGTCATTTAAAATTAAGATTTATAGGCTTCCTTAAAGATGATGTGTTTAAAACACATTTGAAAAATAAAAACTAACTGATTTAAAATAAAACCGAAAAATTAAAATAGTAGGGCTATTATGTTTTTTTAATTTAATTGAAAATGGACTCAACATATGAAAGATAAAAAGATAACTATTTTGAAATTCTAGAAGGATTCATTTCAATAAAAACGCCTAACCATTTAAAAAATATACTTTTCAAATTCAATTGAATACTCAATGGACTCGAATCTTTTGTCGCATTTTGTCAATCTTTTCTAGTTTGGCGTTTGCAAGTTGAAAAAAAAAACAAATTTGATTGGAATTGATAACTGAGAAATTAACAAATCTTCATGAAAAACAAAAACTGATCCTGAGTTTCTTCAATATCCTCAATTCAATTAAGAAATAATAGTTTGTGTTAATATCCTACCTACATAATTCCAGAGATACAATGCAGTTGCGCGAGAGAGCTCTGCCAGATCGGTTCACTTTTCTCAACCCCGCCGCGCGTTTCGGGAACCTACGAAGAAGCGAGAAATGTGTTTGTTTTTTTTTTTTAAAAAAGCGGAATCTGTGGATTTTGAAAACAAGGGAAACATTTTGTGATGGAGGGTGTGATTTGATATTTTTTAAACGAAATCGTAATCATTTATTTGCTGCTGATAGAAACCAGAATAAGGGAAGGTTTTCGTGATTAGTAGCTGGATTGAGCGGCCCGGTCTCAACTTTTAACTTGGTTGAACATTGTTCGAAAATGGATCCGAATTTAATGTGGAAAAGTGCATGAATCTACAAGCGAAGACGCGGAATTATGATGAAAGTGAGGAAAAAGGTTGCACAAAAATGGCGTCTGTGATTTGCCGATTTATTTTTGTCGCGTGTGCGCCAAACCAAGTATGCGGATGTAGGTGTGTGTGCAGGCGAAGAATGGTAAAAAAGAGATAGTGATAATCTGTGAACGTGATCCAAAAAAGGGTTCATTATGTTTCGAGCTCGAAAATTCTCGCGCAAATTAATGCTGGCACATGTGTACATGCCCGTCCCAGTCTAAAAGAAAGGGCTTGAAAAATATGTTGGACATGGAGCAAATTGATTAAACTTTTGGATGAGAAGAAGTGAATTGAAAATTCTAGTTTGAGCTCAATGTTTCAAACGGAAATGATGAAGTGAAAAAAGTGTTGCAAGCTCGAGACGAACATCGGCATTTTGACTGAAACGCGCTCAAACTAAATTTGATGTGCCTGGCAAATGATGCAGCGAATTGGGTGAGGACTTTCCAAATATGTATTACTATCTCTCTATTTCTCTGTTCTTTACATCACATATACATACTACAGCTTTTCTTTATACACGTAACAGCTAAAAAATTTTCAATGATGCAAAATACCGGGAGATGGAATAACAAGATATTTTTGTTCATACCATTCACCCGAATTTGATTTTCGAAAATTAGTTTAATCCTTGGTCAATAAATGTAGTTTTTAGATCATTTCATTTGGTATTGAAAATTCATTTTTAATTTCATTTTGAAAACTTAATTTTTTTTATGTAATTTTAGATAAAAATTATTTGCAGAATTTCTTAGGGAATTTAAACAAGATGATGTTTGTTGATTTTGAATATCTGTAACAAATTGCTTCAAACTTTTCTTGTTTCAGTTTCCTTATATTATTTTCATTAAAATTTGTCTGATTTCACGGATATATGCATAGTATTCTAGATGCCATCAAATACCTTAGTATGAAATTCATTGTTTTCACTGAACGTTGTGCGTTTATTTAAATTACAGTCCCCCCACAATCATGGGTCACACACAATTATTAGTCACCGGTCATTTGAACTGCTGATATCTACTAAACTAAAAGAAATTTTTTCATACTACTATTTTTAGTTTATCGATAATATCATCAAAATGCATTAAAAATATTATGTGTGCGCTTGATAACAGTAAAATCGCTGTTTGAATAGTTTTTGTCATATGTAAATAATTATCTGTTGAACTATCACAAAAATTTCCAATGTTATAAGGTTGACATGTTAAACCGTTAAGCCCCTTATATGCGTATTTGAAAAATTCCAACAAAATAAATAGGTCTCATATAAGCAAAAAGGACGAGTTTACGTTTTCCAAATGAAACTGAGCGAATAAAACGCGAAATTTCAAAATTATTGGCAAAATAAAATTGACCCATAAATGTTACAACATCTACCAAATTTCCCACAATTATGGGTCACTGTTTTGCTAGCAAAGCAAAACATTTCTTGGTTGCTATAGCTCAACCCAACTGCCCCTTGAATTTATGCTATCAAAGAATGCCCCTGAATGTTTTCCTGAAACGCGATGATTTCCATGTTGATATTCGGGTGTTGCCATGGACTTCTATGTGACTAATAATTGTGAGCAATTTGACTAATAATTGTTACGGTCTACAATTTTGACCCATAATTGTGGTTTTGAAAAACGCTGATTGTTTCGATAAATTATGTTATTTTGTAACAAAACTGAAAATAAAAACACATTTGAACTCAAAGAGGAAGCATTTAATGATTGAAATTCATGCAAAGCTTTATTTTTGGTCAACTAACACTCGAATAAACAAGCATTTTGTGTTGAAAGGATACGTTAAGTGACTAATGATTGTGGGGGAACTGTAAATGAATTTGATAAACGAATTTATTATTTCAACATAATTATATACCAAAAAATTTATTTTCATGATTTTTCTCATATAATGTAGCTTGTCCCTGTGGAGAGGAAGGTCTGCAAGAAAATCTTCTGCTGTTTATTCTAACCGTCTGTTTAATTTTTTTTAAAGTATTATAGATAAAAGCTAAACTCAACGTTTATTTATTTTTTTTTTTTTTGAATCAGCCGTTTTTTGTTGAATAAATATTTTTATCATCCGGTATATCCAAAATTGCCATTTAGTCCATCATCACATTCGATTCATTCTGGCTTAATAAGCATCGTCGATACAAAAAAGTTTATAACAAATTAATTTCTTAATTCAGCTGTATTACCCATAGTAATATAAATTAATATTACAAGATTCTAGCGGATTCAAGTCGCTTCATGTTTTTTTAATAATGGCAACTAATTTATCTGAGGTTTGTAGAAATATATTACACCATATAAAGCGTTTCCTTATAATGTCGTAGTTACTATATCAAATTTCAGTTTATTCTTATAAAGTCAGTGTATAAATTATTACTTCACATGAAAAGTAAAAAAGTATATCTGTGCGATTCGTTTTAATTAAAAAATGATTTGGATATAACATTTAAGCTTTAATCCACTTTTAATTAAAATGAATCCAAAAACCTGGCAAAACATTTTTTACTTGTTTAAATGAAACCAGTCGGAATTCTTACTATAAAAATATTTTTGATGCAAGTATTTTAGAGTATTTTTTTTCAGTTCCAGTTATTCCAGGTTCAAATAAGAGAGTTAGAAAAGTGCCAACAAATGAATTGAGTTATTTAAATGGTTTGATTTTTACAGCTTCTTAGACGCCAATCATAAATATAATAATCACATGTATTATTCTACATATCTAGCGTAACATTTCATAAGGGCCAAACTAACAGTTAGAACGCGTTTGAAATCTCGGAACATCTTATCAAATCCTATTTAAAAAATCGACTACTTTTTGTTCATTAAAATCAAAAATATGTATTATATTCACTTATTGTTCGTTGCTTACCAAAAACTTTTACTATTTTCACTAAATTTCAGAAATTTTCGAGTTTCACCTTTTTTTTGTTTTTGTTTGAAGTTTCGCTCTTTAATCAATACTAATAAGGCCGTTTTGTCACACATGGTCAACTCAGTTACGCCTATTGGCCCTACATGAATAGAAAAATTACCAGTGATTGAATTTTGCTGAGCATGAATTGATCAACCTTCTCTCGCTCACTGCTTTACTCGGAAGCAAAGGTTGTTTTGAGGCAGAGAAAACGACAAAACCGATGATGCATACGCTCTCACATGGCCCGCCTTCAAGAAGCAGTATACATTCGAGGCAGCGAATCCAAAAAACCAAACGAATGGCTCTCACTCATCTCCTGTTACATTCTTGAGGGAACCGAATTCAAAAGGCAGAGCAAACCCGAGTCTCCTCGTTTGTGCCTGGATCGAATGCGTGAGGTTTTTCTGCTATTGCTATTATTGCACAGCAACCGCACGCAGGCAGCTAGTTTTTTCGTTTCTTTTTCCTCCCCCCTCTTTGCACTATACGTTGCGGGCCTGCAACGCAATAAGTTCGGTTGTTTTTGTTGTTGCCTCAACCTTTGCGGCGAGGTTGAAGAGGCTGGAGTTATTCAAATTCAACAACGTAAATGAGTATGTGTGCCTCGTCTTCTTCATGCATCATGTAGCAACCGAACGTTGAGAGAGTTGGTTCGGGGCAGCAAACGGATAGTGTCTCTCAGAGCAGATCCTCCTCATGGGGGGAGGTTTGAATGAATGTATATGTATCGTCTCCTGTATAGCTATGCGAGGCCTCAAAGTGTGTATTTTGAATGCCTCTGATGAGAAAATTGGTGAGGATTTCAATCACTGAAAATTACACAATTTTTTTTTATATAGGCGTAACTTCACGTTCCAACGGAAATGCATCAACAAGAAGGTTCGCTCAATTAAATTTTATCAATTTTTTGAAATTTTTATGTGATTTTAGGATGAAACCGCGTTTTTTAGGTAAAGTGCAACCGCGATCATCCGGAATGACCGTTAACTCGATTATTTTAAATTTGACAGTATCACCCTTTTGAAATGGTACGCTGGATATATTTTTATTCATCTTTTAAACTTATTTGCCAATACTGAAAATTATTTTTATAACAGAAGCATCAAAGGATGATTGATGTTACACACGTTGAACTAAATGTTTGGTTAATAACTATCTATCTTATAGGTTACCGGTCTGCATCTTTGATAAATTTTAATAGCATTTATCTTGGTTTTGTTTAATTTAATTAATTATCATGTTTACTTACAGCATCATGAAATTCGCAATAACGACTGATTTTTCGTAAATTCTATAGGTTGATGTTCTTCATTCCGGAAATGGTATTATAGTTTTTTTTAATTTTGTTTTTTAATCATCTAGCTCATAGCAATTTTTTTATCCAAGGTGGAAACATAAATAACATATGAACGTAGATGCAATAAATTCATACATATAGTTTTTTTATATATTTAATTATATTGTATCATACTATATCGCATTTTATTGTATGGTATTAGATCATATTGCCTTATATTTTATTATACTATATAATTTTATATTACATACTATATAACCCATTTATTATATTGTTGTATAGCATATTATATATTATTATATTTTATTTATATCATATTATATTCGAACATCAAGGGCAGGGGCATCTGGGTATCCTCGTTTTACAAGAAGAGCGGGTTACCGTGTATGCTAGTACCGTTTCGAATACTGGACGTTCCTCAATTTATGTCAAGGGAATTTGGCATGGTTGAGAAAAAGATAGTGTTTGATTACTTTTTGTAAAATAAGGACGCACTGTTTTTTCGGAAGCCTTGGCGGCGGGATTATAATTTGCATGCTATCTTGATTAGACAACAACGTGGTTATAGCTTCTCGAGACTTTTCCCCTTTTTCACCCTGGATACCGTTAGTGACGCTGCTTACGATTCCATTCCCTTAGAAGTCTCATTGAGGAGTTATTATTGTGTTGCGTGGTAACCAAGATGGACGTGTGGGTTATTTTTTTTGCCACAACCGCGGCGCTGCCGTAAACCCAAGGTGGATACAATACATACATACATACATACATAATTCCAGAGATACAATGATCTAAAAAATCTGACATCACAAAAGAAAATTAAAAAATGTTTTATTTCCTTCAACAAATTTGTCGAAAAATGCAAAACGATTTGACTTTTGCAGAATTTCAAAATTTCAATTTTGTTTAAATTTCCCGTATTCCGCTTTCTATAACTCGAAGTCAAAATTATTTACGGTCTTTGAGAATGTTGATCATTGAATACCTGTATTTTGACAATTTTTGTAATGTTTTAAACTTTGGTCAAAAATTGTTGGACAATCTTAAGCGATTTTAACCTACATTAAAAAGTTATTTAAAAACTCAAACTGATGGAGGAAAATCAAATTGCTTATTTCGATTCAAGGAACCTATATCAATCAAAATGTTTTGAATCTTCTAAAAATGTGAGTTTTGGGTAATATATAAAAACACTTTTGAATAAGTAGTCGAGTAATTTGAAAAAACAAGCAACTTAAAATAAACGATTGATCAATGATTTTCGGAAAAAAAAATTTTTCATATCAGCATAAAATTTGTAAAGATGCAAACGTTTTTCTGTTTTTTTTTTTTAACAAAGTGATTAGTAATAAAGTAATGGATATTAGGGATAGGTTTGTTTTTTTTTATTCTGTTGACTATCATGAGTATTAAACATCTGTCACATGGCTTGAAATTTGAAATTCAATAAAAGGTTTGTAGAAATGTAATTCAAAATTTACAATTCAAAATAAGTTTCACTTTGTGTACGCCCTATAGTGTCGTGAAATGAATTTCCAGAGACCTAGAGAGATATTTTTAGACTACATTTAGCTAATTTTACGTGAATTTCTGAAAATGCCTAGATTAAGTCATCTATAAAATGATAATCCATTTTTTGACTTTTCAAAACTCAAAACTTTAACTCAAAAAATTTATATTTCTTCATTTTATTTTGCTCTTTAAGCTCTTTAACGTTGACCAAAATGTTGGATATATTCATTTCCAAATCAACCCCTTTAAATAATAAATAAATCAATAAGCCAAAACATATTAATGACGATTCTATTTCTATTTCTTTTTTCAGTGTGCAGTTGCAATGGGCACGCCCGGCGCTGCCGGTTCAACATGGAGCTGTTCAAAATGTCCGGCCGGATTTCCGGTGGGGTTTGCCTGAACTGCCGGCACGCGACCACCGGCCGCCATTGTCATTACTGCCGGGAAGGCTACTACCGGGACGCTACAAAACCCATCACCCACCGGAAGGTTTGCAAGCGTGAGTATCGAGAACCTTAAAGTTAGAAAAAAATGTTATTGTAAATGACCCATTCCAAGCACCCCTCAACTGAAGAACCGATTTTTATTTTTCATTATCCAAAAATAAATTACATAGCGTTAGAAAGGTTATTTCTTGAGTGTCATTTTCCATTAAAAGATTTTCAGCTACCTTTTTTTAGAATTGAGTATGTTAACGTTGAAATTTAAAAATTTTAGTATGAAATTAAATTGATTTTTGCAAATATTCTTTACTTATAACATAACTTTGTCAAAAATTCAGCTATGTCAAAAAAAATTACTGCAAAATGATGGTAGAAAAGCCATCTTTTAAGCATAATATAAGATTAATTACAGTTACTGCAAGTTTACGCTCTAGAATCGTTGATAAAGGTATCTATTTTTAAGCGTTGTGACGTCACGAAAATTCTACTGTTTTTAAATTTATGATTTACTGAAATTTCACATATTGTCAAAAATTGGAGGTCTCTTCAAACTTTTTGAGTGGAATTTAATGCAATTTTTAGATTGAAAATCGGTTTAGCAGGTTTCGAGTTACACCCGGGTAAATAATGCGTTGTGACGTCACGAAAATTTATTTACATTTTTTCGAAAACGTTCAAGACTTTTTACTTCAACACTATGATACTATTTCTTCAATTCAAGTTCAACACAACAATGTGCTTCAATAAACGAATTCTATTATCAAGTTTTTAAAGAAACTAATTTCTTTTTTCACTAACTTAGTTGTTTTTAAACATTTCTAATAAAACATATAAAACAGCGCTTAAAAACGCTTGATTCAAGAATAAACAAACTATCAAACAAATGAAATCCTCATCGATTTTGTAAAAGAATATTCGTGAATCATAAAGCAGGTAGTTATCTGTGATTTGAATAAAAATCTTGCAATAGATCAAGTTCTTCATATATCTATGTTAGAATGAAAAACACCGCTAGTAGCTTCTATTTCTTTCTGGCATTATGTTCAAACAAAATAAGTTCCATGAAATAAATGTAATTAGATTCAAACAATCTTTTAACATGGTAAACTTAACAGATTAACTTTTTTTATTGAAAAATTCATAAGATTTTCATAAAAAATTCATTAATAAAATTAAATAAATTATTTTAATAGAAACTGCCCTTATTGAAATTTCCACCTCAAAGAACGTCACTAGAAAATTCAAATCAAACCCCGTGTTCACATAAAATCTCACAAAAGAGACTTTGAACTGAATTACAAAATTAAATAAATTCAAATATGTAATAGCACAAAGTCTCATGCAAAATTTGGGTCAGATTATTCTAAGGGAAGGGGTTGCGCAACGCACCTGAAGTTTGTTTGGAATTATGTAGATTTTGTTCGGCATGGTAAAAAAAACCGTTTTTTGTCAATAATTTAGGTCTTTATCAACCAATTTTTCTTTTCATTTTAGTATTTTAAAGCTTTGATTATGACAATATTTCATCTGTGGAAAGCGTTTCGATTAGAGTGATCATAAAACAGCTATAACGTTCAAAATTAGCGTCGATTAACGATCGTTCAGGTATTTTTTTTGTATTTGTCCCATCAGAAGCTAATTTTTGAAACTCAAAAACCTTTTTAACTAAACCATTGTTGAAATGGGATCTTGAGATAAACTATTTGTCATAATGAAAGTTTTGTGAATGACTATAATTAAAAGAAATCAGCCGATAGGGACTTTAGAAATTGGTGCATAACTTGGTTTTAATGTCCTTCCAAACCCAATTTCTCATAATTCCATACAAATTTTAGGCTCATTTTGCCCTCTATTTCCGTGGGCCAATCCCCACATTTGGCACTGGACTTTGTGTTAGGCCTAGGATTTATTTAAGCTTGCAATTTATAAGATTTTCATTAGATGGCTGATTTAGGCACTCTAGTGTCGATTAACTATCTTTGAAAAGATCGAAGGCTTTGAAATTATCATTTATTTTTCCCTGTCCTTCGCAATTAAAGATTAAAAAGATTCAGAAATACAATTCAACGCTTTTACGAATAAATATTTTCTAGTTTTAGTTTCGTCCTAAATAATATTCATACGATCGCACAAAAAAACTTCGAATAAAATTGATGTGAGCAGTGTTGCAAACCTTATCTGCTTATATGGGCCTTTGAGATTTTATTCCTTTTAACTTTTGGGAATAAATGGATCGATTTCATCACCAAATCACATTATTTATTAAGTTTTTTAGCATTTTAATTAAATCAAGCATGCATTTTAAGATTCTACTTTGATTTATTTCATGTAGCTTATCATAAAATTTCGTAACGTCACAACGCTTTGCAAAACCCTGCTTTAAAAAAATCGTGCGTTGTGACGTCACGAAACTGAATCGCTCTAAAATAAATTGAAATCAAAATTTGAAAAAAATCAAAAACAGCGATTTGTTGGTTGTAATAAATCGATACTTTCCTGAAATTTTCATAAAATTTGATCAAATAGAAGAGCAGAAAATTGCGGCGTTGTAAAAAAAACTGAAAAGTGGGAAAAGAGGCGTGTTGTGACGTCACGACTCCTTTCGCTTATATTTTGTTAACTATTTATTCAATACAAATACTTTTGGTTTCAAATTGTAGAGAATTAAATTTTGACCTTATAATGTACAATTTTTAACAATGTGCGATATGACCTGTAAAACTTACATACAATATACCAAAAAATTGTTTTGCAAACGTTGTGACGTCACGCTGGAATGGGTCAAATATATTTGAACTTGGGTTAAATACTGTATTCTTCAGGTATAAAATGTATTTAAACGAAAAAAAATCATCAGTTCCAAAACACGGCGACTCTCTATCGGAGGATTTCTTTTTTAATATCGATGATATTTCATGCAGGTCATAAAAATTCCAGGAAATGAAGACCTTTCCCCCCAGTACAAAACTTATCAATGAATATCGGGATTGGATTAAGTCTTTTCCAAATGCATCCCATCAAAAAGCAAATATCCGAGCGGAAGGATTCGATCCTTTTTCCGAACCGCAAAGAAGACATCCGCCTTTTGGATGTTGAAAAATGTTCTGGGATACTTTCTTTTCCAGCAGTAGGGGAATTGCTCTTTAGTTCATAAAAAAATGGGGGAAATCTCTCGAGAGGATGCAAAGGTGAGCCGGAAAAAATATGCCCTGTTTGTAATAAAATATTAATCACACACATATTTTGCTTACTCAAAAAAAAAGAAGGGTCGAAAGGCAACAAACGTATCAACAATTCTTCCGGTTCTTCAGGAAGCGAACATTCCGGTGTGAAGAAAAGCATCGATGCGAATCTTGACTGACGATCCGTTCCCCTTTTGGCTTAGCCGGAAATGGCATCGGAGCCCAAGGGGTTTATTTTCGCTTTCCTTAGCCCAATGGGCATTGTTAGGAACACCGAAGAATATCAACGCATTGCAAAGGGGTGATTTGACATTTTTCCCGATAAGCTTTCCGTAATTTGGAAATTTTGGCCACAAACCGACGTATCTTTCGATTAGCACACCTCCGGAATTTTATTAGGGGAACCATTTATTTTCTTGAAAATGTTTCATTGAATAATTGATTAATATTTTTATGGGTGCGCTTCAAAAGCGAAAGAACCATTTTTGAAATTATTATCTAGGAACAAACTGTCTTGTCGCAATTACCGTTGAAGGAATTAAAATGCTTGTACATGAAGCCTGTTTATCAAAAATAGTAAAAACGAATGTTTCATCAAAATCGTTTTGGATGTTAAGTGCATGGTGTGTAAATAATATATACATATGTAACTATAAACTTAATATGAATTTAACGGAGAAATTAAAAAAAAAATACATGAAACTGTTTAATGTATTTGCTACATGAGCTTTTAAATTATTGTTCTATCAAAAATCGTACTTAAAGTTTAATCTAATGCAGAGTAGTGTTAAATACAAGCTTACTTAAGTCGGGGATACTTTTGAGTTCAATATTGAAAACAAATCTTTTAATAAAAATTTATGAAACTCGTGGTAATTGTTTACTGTATTATCTAAAAATATATGATTGTCTGTCTGCCTGAACCGATTTGCGTGAAACTGGCAGGTGGGGGTTTTGGAGACCGGAGAGAGATCCAATTTTGGTTTGAGATCTCTCCCTCTCACAGGAAGGGGAGAGGGGGCCTCCCAAATAAAAGGCAAAGCTCGAGAACCGATCAAGCAAATGGTACCAAATTTGGCATGAGGTAGTGTTCGGGTACGAATAATATCAATATGATCATTTGTAACCCCTCCTTCTTTCCAGTAGGAAATAGGAAGGGGAAGGGGACCTCTTTTACAATTTTTTTTCATAACTCAGAAACTAATCAAGCAAATGGAACCAAATTTAGCATGGGACGATATAAGGTCACGAGAAGTGATTCAATGAATATTTGACAACCATTCTTTCTTCCAGTGGGGAGATATAAAGAGGGGAGGGTGGCTCCCATACAATTTTTCACATAATTGGAGAATTAATCAAATAAATGAAACCAAATTTGGCATGTGAGAGTGTTTGGAAATGATTAATGTTTTTATGATTATTTGAGAACCCACTCTCTTTTCAATTAGGAAAAAGAACAGGGGGGGTCCATTCTTTCGATTTTTTACATAGCTGAAGAACAAATCGAGCAAATGGAACCAAATTTTGCATGGAAAAGTATTTAAGAACAAAACAAGGTTTTTTATCGATATATGCTATCATTCCCTCCTTTCAGTAGGTAGATAGGAAGGGCTCCTTTACAATTATTTTTTCATAACTTGAGAATTTATCAAGCAAATGGAACCAAATTTGGCATGAGAGAGCATATAATACGAGAATTTCTTAAATGATTCTTTAAAAGCACTCCATTCTTTCATTGGAGATATAGGAAGGGAGTAGGGAGGCTCTCATTTCAAACTTCACATGGAATTGGATAAATTTACTCAGGATGGAGGAGAAGTTACAGTTTTTTATGGCATAAATCGTGCACTTATGAATCAATAAGGGATCTTATATTTTTGAACACTTTTTTGATTGAATTGAAACTGTTTGAATTCGGAAAATATATGAAAAATCGAGCACCTTCACAACTTTGAAGCACGTTCTCTAGAAACTTTCATTTAGACACTTTGCACGCCTCAATTGTAAACAAGCTTTGGTATGACACGGTAGAAAAATGTATAGTAAGGCCATTTCGATTTTTAAAACGATTTCTCAAAGTAAAAAGTGTAATATAAATTGTATTGCAATGATATGTTGTATAATTGAGTACTTGTAGGAAAATCTTTAGAGGGGTTTATCTGTATACACTTTTTAATTTTATTTAAATAAAACTGTTCAAAATCAAAGATTTTTTTTTAATTTCACAAAGACAGGCGTTAAAGCACAGAGAACAGACGTACAAATCAGCCCACTGTTTTGTGAGCTGTGTAAAGATTCCAAAGACCTTTTTGAAAAAAAATAGTGTTTTTGGCTGGGGCCACCAGAGGTCTTCAAATACACCAAAAAAAAAAACTGTCGAAACAAAGCTGAGAAAAAACAAAGTTTCAGTCAGTTTTTAACAGTTCGTATGAGCCTGAAATGTTTCAAGAAAATTGCTGTTGAAGTTTCGTAATATTTTTCTCATGTTGCATAATGAAAAAATATCTTAAAATTTATTCGCTTTTTCCTCCAAACTTGCTAACAGAGGTTAATTTCAAACAATGGTTTGCAAAAGTCGTACTTAAAGCAAACCGTTTTGAGATGTCTAGAATCAGTATTGCTGCGTAAGACTGATAGTCAAGAATGTTCCTATTTATTCCTATTTATTACTCCGATATCCGTCCAAGAAGTACAAAAGCTTATTCCAAAACTGTTAGTTACTTTGACTTTGGCAGTAGTGCAAAAATTGTAAAAAGGAAAGAAAATTGTAACAAGCTAAGGAAATGAAATTCTGTCCAGTCAAAAGTAATTCCAATTGCACTGATCTGGCATTGAATTGAGGCCTTCCGAAAATTTGGTGTGGCATTTCAATGTTGGTTGCACTGGTTTAATTATTTATGAGTTTATATACGATTACGTCTTTTTAAAAACTCGTTATTTTGAAAGTTGATTTTTATCTTTTTAATAGCGCTACAGACGGCATTGTTTCTAGTCAGTTCATAACGTATTTTTCTGATGAAAACATTCGAAATTTTACACACTTTTTTGAAGATTTTTTGTTCGAGCTTGTACATCTGTCCTTTGTGGTTTAGGCATTGCATGTTGCCAAATATTTCAAAATCGTTTTGGGTTAATTTTAAGATCTCCTAATTTTCAGATTAATAAAATGTTGTTCCCTATAAGCCCGTTTGTCATAGACAAACTTAAAATGCAATGAAATAAAACATATTAAGGAATGTTATACTATTTTAAAGATTTCTGTTTAAAAAAAAAAGGCAAATGCATAAAACTTAGGAAGAAAACAAGTAATATTTTCAAAGATTAAGTTGTCGGCAAAAAACATCTCATTTTCAATTAGACATTGAGAATTTAAACAATCATTTGATGGAAATATTTATTTCGAGGGAGAAAAATTAACATGAATTTGGTTTTGAAATATTTGGGTGGCTTTGTCGATGAGAATAAAAGAGTTGAATCGGGATAATGGACTTATTTTGTACCAGAGAACCTATTTTCGACCATCTTGTCTAGCTCTCTTATAAAACAACTAATAAGCCCGGAACAAATCTATTTCCTCTTTTTCCTCCTTCAAAATTTTCAAAAATCCGAAGGGGGAGTAAATAAAGTTTAAAGTATTTTATAGAAACTTTGAAAATAATATCATATATCCGCACCAAAATAGCACCATTTGTTTTCTTCTTTTTTTTTAATGCTTTTATTTGAAACGGCTCGGACTTTTTCAGTTTTAAGGAGCCAATGTCCTTTGTTTTTTTTATGGATTACATCGATTACTTAAATCTAATTGACATATTGAAAAAGGAGAAGGAGTAGTTACAGACGAAGATCAATAGATTTTAGAAAAAGATAAATTTCAGACATATAGATAAGGTCCATCGCAGCCAATACATCTCTTACTGGAACGTTGGTTAGTTTTCCTCGGGCCCGTAGAGAATCTTCTAAGCTTGCTCTGGCGACAGAATGGACTTGGCACGACCAAACAACATTTGTTTTCTTGATTTTATTGAATTTTTTGATAAAAAATTACTTGATTTATAGATTTTGTGCAATGATATAGTAGGCAGTTTTGTTGCATACAAGATTTCGTGCAATTCATTCAAATTTATAAGTTTTTTGCATCAGGACCGTAGGAAGAACTGCTTCATGGGGAAGGGAATTTGGTGACAAAAAATTTTCCAATAATTTTTTTTTAATGTATAACATGAGGTGCAGTAAAAATAAAGTGTTACTAAGATCATCTCATTATTCGGGTTTAAGATCTTTCATATTATTATTTATTCATTTAAAATCATTACTTTTGATAATAAGTCCAAAAAGTGTTCAGTTTTTTTAAGCTTTTAAAAATCTATCTTGAAGGCTAAATTTAATTATTTTTTTGGGATTTTGACACTCTCGTATTATTCATTCCGTGCTACATTTAGCTTAGCTTAGCTTAGCTTAGCTTGCTTGACTATTCATATCCACCTTAAATCATTAAGCCCGAAATTCTTTAATTAGTCTTCAACAATACCATTATTTTCTCATTGTTTAAAAAAAATATCATACTATATTGTGTCAAATCATCCAATGCATTTCAAATTTCATGATCGCTGGCGTGGCTAAGAAGAACGAGTTCCACATCGCCAATGGTTGCTTCTCCGTGATTGATCGAGGCCATAAATTTTGTACAAGGGCCAAAAGAATGCAGCTTGGGATTAACAACTCATTCTCAATGCACAAAACTCATGCTCTCCCTTTAAAAAAAAAAGATCAATAACAGCGCCGGCCACGTCCTAGTAGTTAAAAAGGGATGAAGGAAGGAGTGTTAGTAAGATACTTTTGAGGATCAACTATATATCTTTTGTTCCAGTTTTCTTCAAAGGTTGTTTTGAAAAATTCTGAAACAATGATAAGTAAGGAAGGGTTGTGTTAGTAAGGAAGAGGTTCGTTTTACCTACACCTCCTATGCTCCTAGACATTTCCTAAGGAAACTTTTATTAACAACTATGAGGCGTTATTAGTTTTAAAACTGATAAATAAATAATTATGTACACTCAAATAATTAGAAATCAAACTGATTTTCAAAACGATTCTTGAACCACGGACCAAGGTTGTGTTAGTTAGGTAAATATCAATTTTGGTATGGTGCGATCTTTATTTATTCCTACACCTACTATTCTCCTAGATACTTCCTAAGGAAGCTCCTTTTATGTTTTGGAAGATTTAATTAAATATTCTGATTGAACATCATCTAAAACTTTATTTTAAATTCCTAGCTTTTCCCCTTTCTGTTATACCTGCGCAAATCTCTAATTTATAGAACGGCTTTTGAGATTTTATTAAACTCACCAACTATTTTAATATCCTAAATCTTCACGAAGAGTTTTTTATCTAAGAATTATAAATGACTTTTATATGACAAACATGATTCAAAGCTTTCAAATGAAACTTAACATAATTTGCAAATTATAAATATTGTTCTCCTGTGTTGAGGATAAACCGTTCTATAAATTGTTGGATTTGTTTCTAATCTTTGCCTCACAGCAATCAAATTTTAGTATTATTCCAGAATAACAATCATTAAAAATGAAATCACAGTAAACGTTGGAATACCAAACTTGAGAGGATGATTAAATACTATTTTAAACATTGTACCTACACATTTCAATGAATCGTTTTTAATTTGGAACTACTTCTCGTGTAAAAAAATATTTGATTGCTTAGTAACTCGATAGTTCTACTTTTGCATGGTTGATTGATTTATTTACTGATTGAGTAAATGAACCATTGAAACATAGCATTGATTAATAAATATAAGCTAAAACTTTTTTTGTTATTTCGATAAAGTTATATTGAATGCTACAGAAATTAAAATTGTACACCAAATCTGGCAAATTATTTAATGAGATCTTTTTGCAATTTAAATCCCAATCGAAATGAATAAAAAAATATTCTGATGCAACTTTAATGAACTAACAACAGAACATTATTAAAACAAATAATGTCACATTTTCTGTAAAGGAAAAATGGCACTTCGCATTTGAAAAACATTCTGTTGTACCTGAATTCAAAAAAACGTTCTGCAAAATGCATTTCGAGGAAACGATGAATTTTGATACGCAATATTAGTTCAAAATAATCCATTACGTTAGTTAACTTAAATAAGAAAGAAAATGAAATGAAAGAAAACCATTTTTTATGGATATAACGGGTTCGATACTTATCCTTGGAAAAAACAACTGCTCAGTATGAATCCAAGGACTATTGGTCTTCCGGAGCCGCGAATTCTAGACGACAAACGCTTATCCATCTCTTGATAAATTTCTTCTCAGTACTAATTTTGGACACCTGATATAACTTGATGTGAGGAAATTGAAACGATTGTCCAGTAAAATATCCCATTTTTTCACTTGAATTCCAGTTTTCTGCTAGCTTGAATTTGGCAGATGGAAAAACACGTCTTTCTTGGCACATGCCTACTTACCGTTTTTCATTCATTCCTAGCAACAATTGAAAGAAAAACTTATTCGGGGTTCAAACCACATTTTTTTCAACTCTTTTAAACTTGATACATTCAGATTTTAGTTGAAATCTTAGTTTTTAAGGAATAAACAATATTAATAATGTTAAACAACAAACTAATAAAACATATTTCCAGCTGAACTTTTCTGAACCTGAAGATTAAGTTATTTTATCAACAAAAAATTATCATGAATATTTCATCATAAAAATCCAGGGAAAAAATTCAAAATTAAAATTCTGAATTGTCAAACAATGCAAATTTGAAAATGAGTTCAGATCTTATTTCATAATTGTGAAGTGGTTTTCACCTGTTTTGTTTTTTGTTTTGGACAATTTTGGATTTTAATCCCAAATCTGAGTTCTACAAAGCTTTGAATTCCTAATTTGAAATCGATTTCTGAATCTTAATTCCAAACGAAAATCCCAATAATTATGAACAGAAGAGACAAAATCCTTAACCAGAAATCTTTTTTTGGATTTTAAATCGTTGATTTTCTATATGAATTTTTCTTCAATGATTTATTCGTTATTCAACTAGTGAACTTGAATAAAAATTCTAAATGATGAAACTCTGATATTTCAAATCTGGTGCATCATTAAGGATTGTTTTAGTTTCAATTCTTCATAAGAATTAAGAGTAAAATTTCAAATTCAAATCCAATAAATGGTTTGTTATTTTAAATATTTTCTTTCAATATTCTGGAATAATGAGTATTGAACATAAAAAATGAATATAAATTTAAATTTAATTGAAAACCCAAGACTGGAACCAGGATTTTGTCCCTATGATAAACCGAACTGGATATCAAGAATAATAAACTGGATACAGATTCCACAATCCAGCCATAGGCAGCAATTCATTTAAAAAAATTGGAATCAGAACATCGGAAACGATTCAAACCTAAGCTCACCAGATATTTTCGGCACTTATTCAGCAGAGCAAATTTGGGCTATTTAATCTAAAAACCTTGCAAAATCTCAAAGCGAATTCAAAGTTTGCAATCCAAAATCAAGAAATATCTCGGCAAATAAAGGAATTCTTCAATTAAAATCAACTTAAAAATTCGTTTTTTTCATCAAAAACATCAGGCAGTTTATTTAAAAATTAGTTTAAAAAAGTGGTTTTGGGCGCAAAATACATAATTGTTATCACTCAATTTATATTTCTCTTTGATTTTACAAATAAAGTTAAAACATCCGGGCAAAATACGGGCAAGTCTAAACTTATTAAAAATTTGATATTCTTTACAAAGGACTGTACCCAAAATTAATGTACTATATTCTTTTGTGAATAACTTTTGATAGCGTTTTTTGAGATGAGTTTTTAAATATCTATCTACAAGTGAGAAAATTTTGGAAA